>NC_058413.1:103896353-103960146 GCF_002201575.2 Neomonachus schauinslandi | reverse complement strand
CCCCCTGCTTCTCCCTCTCCCTCTCCCCCTGCTTCTCCCTCTCCCTCTCCCCCTGCCTGCAGCTCCCCCCAGCTTGTGCTTGCTTTCTCTCTCTGACAAATAAATAAAGTCTTAAAAATAAAATAAAATAAAATAAAAATGTATAGTTGTTGCATATAATTTTCAAATGTGAGTTTGCTTTCAAATAAAGGTATTTTTCTGCTAAAAGTTGCTTACAAATACTCCCTTGTAAAATCTTAAAGGAAAATGAAACCAGGACAAACAACTCAAAATCTATACAATGTTCTAATCTGAGCAACAACAGTAACAGAAACAACAATAATCCTGGTAGAAAATACCAGTCCCCTTAAAGTGACGTTTTATTCCTAATAAATAAAGAAATGCTATTATAAATATGGAAATCTCCCCAAAAGCTCAAGTTTTATGAGGAAGGTGGATGAAGAAGGACTGAGTTTCCCCATTTACAGGGAGAAAGGGCAAATGCTCAGAGAGCATACGAGCCACCCTGTAAGTACTTCTAAGATTGAGCATGTGGCCAGGCTAAGGGTTGGGTGACAGGACGGATGGACAACATGCACAATGCTGTATTCTCGAACACTGTGCTGTGTACAGCTCTGTGAGCAGATTTTGTCTTCAAGTGCATTACTTGATTGCAGTTAAAACGCTGGGGAAAAAATAAAATAAAATAAAATAAAATAGCACAATAAAATAAAATGCTGGAGAAATTCTACATCATCAAAGACTGTGACTTTCACTGTCTATGGGCACCATTCTCCAATTTACCAATCATGTGTGAGCCAGTCTGACTTAGAGAGAAGGTGTCAGAGAAGCAGAATAGAGTGTACTTTTTTGTTTAATCTTTGAGCTCAAAAGTCCATTTCTCGGGAAAACTTTCCCTGCCCTCTTGCCCCAGGCCAGGGCACACCCAGCCAGGCTCACATTCCCAGAGCTGTCTGTACTTTTCCTTCATGTTTATATCCTTGTGAAATTACCTTTCCCATTGAATTATCAGGTGTCATTTTCCTCACCACTGTATCCTCAGCACCTGCCATAGCGCCTAGGCTCAAGAGCCAACCCAATAATTGTTGACTGAAAGAATTACTCAATTAATTAAATGTTAAGATGCCATTAAAGTAAAACCTTACTTGCTCTCAGCTATGGCGGTTATAAAATTAAACTTTACAATACTGTTCGTTTTCCTTATGCCCTTGTTCTCTTTGTGTTTAAAATAAGAGACAGAAATCCCGGATTATGTATGGATCTACCCTGTTGGTGACAGTGACAAAAACCAGTGGGAAGACACGGGAAGAAAGATAATGAGTTTGAAAGATGAAAAAAAAACAATCATCACTGTGGCTACCAGATATCTGTCGTAAACAATTATCAAGTGAGCCTGCTTAGATCAAGGTAAGCCCCACCTGACTTCACCTGTCAAATCCATCTCTAGGGCTGAATTAAGAAAGTCGTTAAAAATAATATTATTACAACAATTTGTTTCTACAAAATTCACTTGGTGATTTACCACCTACTTTATTTCTTGTGATAAATGGCACTGTAGAGGAATTTGTCTCACATGGATTAGACCACAGCAAATACCCAGCTTTGTGATGAGTAGAGGGAGAAAAGGAATCAGTATAATGAATATTGCTTTAGCCTTTTCCCCCTCCAAAATGCTATGCCATTGTTCTTTCCTCAGAACTCTACATAGTGTTGAGATGCCTGGCTGGCTTAGTCGGGAGAGTATGTGGGACTCTTGATCTTGGGGTTGTGAGTTCGAGCCCCACATTGGGCGTGAAGTCTACTTAAAAAAAAAAAAAAAGATTGTTCCAAAATTCTACAGATTATTGAGTTTAAAATAATGGTACAAGTCACTGATGAACAAAGTAAGGCCCAGAGAAGCTACATAGGATCTTGCCCAAGGTCATCTGATGATTTTATGGAAGAGCTGGGGTAAGAATTCAGATGGTCAGACTCCCTGTTCAGTAGGACTGAGTGAGTTTTAGTTGATCCTGAGTCTTCACTCTTTGTAGGGATTTCTGCACGTCTTCCTTCTCTCTCTTCTTTTTAGAATTGGGTTGTGATTTCTGAAAATCTTCCATAAATCACCACAACCCGATATGAAAATTTAATGCTTTTATTCTGCTATATTGCCGTTTGCCAGGTTATTTCTTCCATGTATGGAAGGTGAAACACAGGAAGCTCATACACAAAATGCACACACCAAAAAATAGGGGTTGTAGCCGAGGGGAAAAAGAAGTTGTTTTGAACATACGATTTAAAGTAATAATTAAGGCAAAGTCATGTTCCTAAATTCCAAATTTTCCATCACTCTTAGAGAGACATCAACCTAGTCAACTAGGGATCAATTTTATTGCCTTCAGATGTGGCTTAAGGCTTGGGAACTGGTCCTAAGTGTTTTGCCAGACAACCGGCCAGTTGGATCCAGGGAGGGCTCTGGTGTCAAGTTCCAAATTAAAGGTCCTAAAGTAACATAAACTCAGACCCACACAGTTTGAGGGCTCCTCTCAAAAGCAAGATGATGGACCCTCACCCAAGAGTAAATTTGGACTTTCCTTTCAGAGATTCATGGTCCAAAGAGTCTTCATAATTGGGCAATAGAAGAAGGAATCATCTGGAAGACGAGCAGTTACTCGGGGGCAGGATCTCGTGGTTCTGAGCACGAACCCAGGACACACAAACTCCACCTGTGTTCCAAGTCCAACTCTGCTCCTCATGAGAGCCTCTCTCTTTCGGCAAGTCATTTAATCTCACTGTACCTCAGTTGCCATGGCCGTCAGATGAGGATATTGATGGCACTTACGTCATAGAGTAGCGGTAAGGGTTAAGTTAACTGATACTTAATGCATTTAAAGTCGTACCTGAGACCTCTAATTACTATATCAGTGTTTGCTCAATAAATAAAATGATCTCCTTGACAGCATTTAGGAGACTTCTGTTAAGGAAGTTCTTTCTCTATAGTTCCTAAAAGTGTAGCCTATGGTCCTGTTCCCTCACATGGGTGTGATAGTTTGGAAATGCTCCCTGTCCCACCTCAACACACAAATAAACGGAAGCCTGGCATAGAAAACCCAAAGCCTGCCTCACTGCAGGTTTTCTATTAGCGGCCAAAGCTAATTTCATAGGAAAAAATGAAAGAAAATAATCTTTCAAAATAAAACAAAAACCAGAAGCAATGAAGTCTGCACCTGAGACATGAGCGAAGTCCTTGATCCCAGCACTATCACTGATCAGTCATTGGGGCATTAATTCATGCGCCCTAAGTCTCTCAGATGTACTTTCAGTGGAAGGTAAATTGCTTTTGCCTTAAAGGTAAATAGCTTCACAGACAACTGAGCTCATTCAAAGAAGGTCATCTGAATGCTGTTGATCAATGGGAGAGGCTCGTAGTTGACATTCAGTGAATAAACACATTAAGAGCAAATATCTATTATGCAAGCATTTTACACTTACATAATCTGCATACAGTGTATACTTTGTCAAGTATTTTTCTAAGTGCTTTACAAGAATACTATAAGGCTATTACTGATTTTATCTCCACTTTAAAGATGAGGAGTATGAGGCACAGAAAAGTTTAAAATGTTTTCTAAGGCCACGTGAGCAAGGGTTGTTGGAACTGGGATTCAAACCTACACTGGCCCCAGAGTCCATGCCTTGAGCAATTATGCCGTGAATGGATTCAGGACATAATTCAGAGGGACAGTGTGACAGCCATAGGGGTAGGCTTCTCTGATCTCCGTTCATTTGCATGGAGTTCCATAACTGCAGGCTGCAGTAGTCCGGGGTCCACAGATTGGGAACGGACGCCACCCTCTTCCCAGGCAGTCGCCTGCCAACAACCACAAGATGAGGATACTTGGGTCTGGCTGCTTCTGCCCACAGCAAGACTCCTCTAATCGGCAAGCTTTACATTGTAGCCGCAGCTCCTTCTGGGGTTGGCCGAGCTGTCAGATCTGCTCAGTGGCCTGAAGCTGTTCCTTCCCTTCCTACCCCCCAGGGAACCTCTTGCACTCCTAACTCTGCCTCGGCGTGCACACAGAGGAAGGAGCTGGTATTCCCAGGCAAGTATCTGACTGTGATCTCACCAGTAAGCAAAGAGGACGCAACTATGGTAACAGAAACCTGAACTTGATGGAGGGGAGCGCAGACCAAATGCATCGAGTTGTCTGGCTAGTCGGGTGTCACGTGTGAGCTGGGCACTGCATGGCCCTGCTGTCTGGCTGTGACATGAACTAACGGACTGGGCTTCACGGGGTTTCGCCTCTTCTGTGACAACGCGTTCACCCTCCCTCTAGAGCTGATTTTAACCTGATGCTGATACCTGCTTTCCTTTTGTCATTTCCACACCAGCAAGAGAGTGAGATCTGACTTAATTGCCGAATATTGACATTTTTGGCAGATGCAAATGCTCCTTACTCCCCCGGTTTTCCTTGGAAGCGAACACAACTGCTTGCACCCCACGCAATTCCACAACTGAGCTGACTTTTTCCCATTTAAAAGGGAGATGTTTTGCCTTTTCGAAAGGCCACTAATCTTTTATGTTCCGTCAAAATGAGATGCTTTGTTAATTGACTCCTTGGTAAACATTACAGAATCGTATTGTAGGAAGGAGGGAGAGATGGAAACACCTTCGGATTTCTCTACCATGGATCAGCCTCCTGGAAATATAGATAGCACGTTATAGTAAAAACTAAAAGGCAGGAGATAACTTATAACTTTTTAAAATTGTATGAATAAGTCATAAAGAAACCTTTAGGGAGAGATGTTGCAGAGTATTTATGTAGCAGACCGGCACACCACCATGAACAATGGTAGTTATAGTTGGGCTTCTTTGATTGCAAGCGAGAGATCACATCTGTACTAATGTAAGCCAAAGGGACACACGGGAAGGATGTGAGGCTCAGAGAAAGTGTGGAAGGCTGGCAAGCAGGAGCTGAACAATGGAACTACATACCAAGAACAGTATGACCAAGGAGCCTTGCTAGGGCGGGATGGAAGTCCATCTACTTTCGGCGTCATTGTCCTTCTGTTCAAGATTCAAACAAATCCCAGGCACTCGAGAAGAGCAGACTGGGCTGGCTTGTGTCATTCTCCAGTTCTTGGGGAGGAGTCAACAGGACTCCTGATGACAAATCCCAGCAGTCTCTACTAGGAAAGAGATGATTCCTAAAGAGGAAATCAGTTGCTTTAAAAAAAAAAAAAAATGAGTGCTGAACAGTCAAATAATGTTAACTGTTGTCACTTTCCAGCTGGTACTAGTGAGCAAATTCAGTGAGAGGTGACTTTTATCTGCCCCTCTCAAGGCCAGTCGGCCTTCAGCTAAAGGCATACAATGCAAATAAGGAGAATCCTCTTGGTACTATTGGATCAGTTCTCTGAGAAAGATATAGATAAATTAGAGTATCTTTTTGGGGGGAGGGGGTTTGGATACCAAGAGAGTAAGAGAACCATCCTGATAAAACCATGTGATAAAAATCATATCCTACAAAGAAGAGCTGAAGGAATAGGAACAGTTCATCAGGAGAAGAAAAGGTCTCTGGAGAGATAGGATGGTTGCCATCACATGTCCATCATGTGTCGGTGGCTTTAGAATCCCTATCTTCCCAAGGAGTAGATCTGAAACCAAGGATGTTTGGAAGCAAGGGATTGATTTCGAATCGATGAGAGGAGGTTGGGTCTGCCTTCACTGGGAGCCAAATGCTGAAAGAAGTCCTATTGTAAAAAACAAAACAATACCCAAAAAATTAGAGCTGAGGTTGGGAAATTATAGAAAAAGAAAACTGAGCTTGATAGAACTATAGGAACAATAATAGCTATCATTTTTAGCACATACTCTACGCTAGGCACTATGTTGTGTTTTGTTTCTTTTTTAAGATTTTATTTATTTATTTGAGAGAGAGCACAGAGGAGAGGGAGAGGGAGAAGCAGACTCCTCGCTGGGCAGAACCCAATGCGGGGCTTGATCCCAGGATCCTGAGCTCATGACCTGAGCTGAAGGCAGAAGTTTAACCAACTGAGCCATCCAGGCGCCCTTTAGGCACTACGTTCTACTCATTAAATATCCCTGCATCTCAGACTTTCACACCCCAGCATCCTCCATGACAGAAGAAAGAGAATGCTTATTACCTCCAGGTCCCCCCTGAGGGGGTGGGGGCAGGCAGGGCAAAGGAATCCATGGCAATGGTGAGATTGTCAGGGGCTCTCAGATTCTACATTTAAAATTTATGGGACTTTTTAGGCTGCTTCCTAAGAGATCAGTGCTTAAGTTTTTTACAATTTTTTTTATTAGCAACAACTTAATTTGAAATGCTGGGCGCCACCCTTTCTTTATTTTATGGGCTTGTTTGGGGGTCCCTTGGAGCATCATTGAATAACTTTGTGGGTATGCATACTCCAGTTTCTGAAGGGCAGTCAAATGTTTAGGAAAGAATTTTTTTTTTTTAATGTTTAGGACGGTCTGAAGGTGGAATAGACCACTGAGAGCAACCTGCACATGGCTAGAGTGACTTCCAGGCCACTAAGGGTGAGTTCAAAACTATGCGCATGAACAGGAGTTGATTCCTTCAATCACTTCTTCCATTTATCCATCCGAGGCTCTCTCAACCCCTATCCTTCAGAATTATCCCAACACCGGAAACTCTGAGCACAGTGAGCAGCATAGGGGAAAAAGTAGCAGAAGGTCAACGACCCATAGAAGCTTTCAAAAGGCTTGAAAGGGAACCCCGACTTTGCTACTGAATTAAATATGCTCTAAGTCCCATTTCTCCTATTCTTAATAGTAAACAATATGTTCAAAAAACTTTTGTTAGTGAGCCAGCAAAAATATTTTATTGCTTAAATTATTCAAAGAGTTTAGAGCAGGAAGGAATCTTAAGATTAAGATTAAGATAGTCTGTTGCCGGGTGAATTGGGGAGACTCTGGGCCCTGGAGCCTCAGCGCAGCTAGACCCGGAGGAGTTGGAGAAGTCAGAAGCTTCTTGGTCTTGTCATGAGAAGGAATTCAAGGATAGACACCCAGCACAGAGGATGAGTAACAGAAGCCGGAAAGTTTATTAAAGTGAAAAGTACACTCTGGAGAGATGAGAGCAGGCGAGAGAAAGAGAGCAAGAAAGAGAGCGCTGTGTCCCTGGAGTTTGGGTTTCTATCTTTTATCAGCAGTTGTTAACTAGGGGCAGAATATTCATCAGTTGGAGGGGGGAAGCAGGGTTTTGGCTTTTTCCTCCTAATTTAGTCAGGGGTTTCCTGTCATGGCATCCACCATCTTGGGCCTGTCTGGTTGGATGTGGCTTCTTGTGGAGGGCTGCCAGGACAGGCCTCTGACCTAACGCATGGCTGGCCATGACTTCTTTGTTGCTGACGTTCAGGTATCCTAACTAACTGCCTCCTCTCACATACCCTCCCTCATTTTACAGTCAAGAAAGCTGAATGCCTAGCAAGTGAAATGGCTTGACTGAGATCACACAGACTTTGGTACAGAGTGGGGCCTTTTTATTCACAACTGAATACTGTTTCTGCAATGACAAGGTGTGCTATGATGGAAGGAGAGAAGCTTTAAAGTGGCACATTCAGGCACAGCCCATGTCCTGGCCCTGTGACCTTGGGCAAGTTGCTTATCCTTTCTGATCCTCAGTTTCTTCATCTATAAGTGGGAATGATGCCCACTTCAGTGGATTCCTCTAAGAATTTAAAGAGGGAATGTTCACAAGGTGGCTAGCAGAATGCCCAGCAAACAGAGGTTGCCTACCAAAATACTTTTGCTCTCCAATTTCCAGCCTTTCTTGTTTGGTTGCTTCCCAAGCCTTCCTGCTGATACTGCCCCCACGGTTTTAATGAGAAGCATGGGCTTTCCGCTCTTCTTTCCAAATCACACCATTGACGGACACCCGAGAGAGGGAGGAAGAGAAATGGAGCCAATGCAGTGAAATATTAGCATTTGGGAAATCTGGGTGAGGGAATGTCACACTTGTTTGTAGTTGACTTCCAAGTGTTCTTTTCTTGGTGAAGAGTTGCAAGCAGGGGAGAAGCAGAGGGAGAGAGCGAGAATCTCCAGCAGACTCCCTGCTGAGCATGGAGCCAGACATGGGGCTCAATCTCACGACCCCAAGATCGTGACCTGAGCCAAGACCAGGACTTGGATGTTTAACCGACTGGGCCACCCAGGCACCCCCCATGTGTTTTTTTTAAGTCAGAAATCTTTTCAAAATAAATTATTTGTTAATGGAAAGATAAACCCCATACCTCCCCATGCTGTTCTTCTTCCATTCCAAAGCCCAGCTGCACAGCAACTGGACTAAGCTTTGTAACCACACATGCATCTTAAACTACGCAATAGGAAGTGTGCCTTGCTAATCCCTCTGCTCTAGAGGAAGTTAGGTTTGCGATTCCTCTTTCAGTTGTCCAGCACATGAAATGAAGAGGAACGGCCCCAGGCCTAGGGCACAGGCCAGAGCTTTGAATGAGAAATATGTGGTTACCCTATGTCAACCACTGATTCCGAAGAGGTCATGTGCTAATTTGGAAAAGTCCCAGTGTCGGGGAAAGTAATTGAGAGCCTTTTGTATCCAAAATAGCCTAGATTCCCACTGAGAAGAAACCCAAATCTGTTTTCCTTTCACAATGATTTAACGCGGCTCTATAAAAAATGATTTGGAAGACATGTCCACCAGCAACTGAATCCGATACACATTTTTCTTTGTCTGATAAAGCACCAACATCCTGGTCAACCGTAGATTTGGTAAGCAGAGATTGTCCCTACATGCCTTATTTTTAAGTTTATGAAGAGCCCTCCATGTTCTGACATTTAAATAATCTGTGGACAATTTCTTCAAAGGAAAAGGAGAACAATATTGGTATTATCCTAATAAGGATTTTTTCAGATCAACAGAATGACCTTATTTGTTGTAACTTGACACATAAGGTAGGAACACCAGGATAAATCCAAAGCAACTTCCCTGCCCGAAGACCTCAGCATATAATTCATTCACTCACTCACTTATGTACTAAGAACTTATTGAGTTGTTCTTCATCACCAGTTATCATGGTATTCACCATAGAACCCCAACTTCTAGGTGAACTCCCTAGATAAGGCCCCTGCTCTCACTGAATTGACAACCTAGTGGGGAAGAAAAGCATGAGCAAGTGATCACAATGAATGTGGTAAGTTCTCTGGCAGAGTGCTGTGGGGAAGCCCATAAGATGGGCACCCCACCCAGCCTAGGTGGGGCTTCCCAGGGAAAGTTACATCTAAGCTGAGATCTGAAGGCCAAGGAAGAAGAAACCAGGCCAGTTGAGCAGTGTTTTCTAGGCAGAAGAACCACCATGTATAATTATCTAGAGATTAGAGATTCCAAGGAAGGTTGGGATGAAGAGGAAAAATGAGACTGGGAGGCTGGTGGAAAAGCCAGATGCCATGCACCCATGAACACACTCTCACCACCCTCCCAGAGCTTGCCTGGAGGAGAGGACACCTCTGCAATGTGGGCATACTAGGGCTGTGTCCCTTGGCTTCGCTCTGACACACAGTCTTTCCTCTAGAGATAAGACCACCTGGATAAAGTTGACTTTGGGATGACCTGTTTCATGGGTATCACTTTTCTTTGGTGCCTTTTCCCTCCCTTCTTCAAGTCTGTTTCATCAATGCTGATGTTAGAGCAGAAATAATTACCATGCACGGAATCCTTCAGATATGCTTGGCACTTTCTCAAGTGCCGGACAGGGATTATCTAACCAATTCTCAAAAATAACCCTAAGGGGTATAATTATTATCCCTATTTTACAAATAAGGAGACTTTCAATCACATACACGAGCTGGCTAACTTTCCCAAGGTCACAGTACTGATAAATGGCAGAGTTGATGGTAGAACCCGGTTCTATCTGAATCCAAAGCTCACCTTCTTAGCCATCCTGGCACCCAACCCCAAGGTTCCTAGTTTGTATGCCATTCCCTACAGAGCCTTCTTCTCAAGTATCTATCAACTAATAAATTGAAAGAGGTAAAAAAAAAAAAAAAAAAAAAAAAGAGAGGTCATTATGGGCCGAGCACCTAGGAGGTATTCAAAGGGCTAATGGCAAACTAAAGTAGTAGCTGATGGAATTAAATACATTAACTGTGATTTTTAAGCAGAGAATTCTTAAGGCTGCAAATGACTTCAAGGCCCAAAGAAATGAGACTATTCTTATAGAAAGATGCCTGGCACTGGTATATGGAATGGTAACCATGGCACCCCTTAAATCACACCATAGAAACAACTCCCTACCTTACTGCTTGTTGCTATGCTACGTCCACTTGGATGATGCTCTGAGGTCTCGGCAAGAACCCACGCCACCACCACCACTTTCTCCCCATGTCTCATGAATCAGGGTGTTATATAGGGGGGCAAAATTAGGCCCTCTCCCAAACCATAATTATAATAGTGAATAGAGAAGTAGGAATTTCCAACCCCAGTCGGGAGGGAAATTTAGAACACCTTCATACCATCAATGTTCTGCCTATTCTGCCATAGGGCAGGTCTGTTTTGTTGGGGTTTTTTTTGTTTTTTTTTTTTTTAATAAACAACACAACTAGCTGTTTTTAGAAAAAATACTTCACCTTTTGGAAACTAATTTTCACGTTCTATTAGAAAAAAAAATAAGCTCAAGCAAAATGATCCCGAAAGATCACTCTGGGTCGAAAATTCTAAGAAATAAGCTGTGTCTAAGACTTGTCTTAGAGGTCTGAGTACATGCTTGTAGATAGAGTCTAAGGTTGGAAGGAACCTGAGGGATCCTCTACTCTGACCCCGCTCAGCTGGCTCACTTCTGGTCTCTTTCCATATTCCTAGCATAAAAAATACTCAAGTGTTTGCCACTCTTGAGCCACCCCGAATCTGAGTCATGAATCCTTCCTAACGTTGTCTCTGACATGTGGCTGTTGGCCGATGCGCCGACTATACGCCTCGGAGGCCAAGAAGCTCCCCACTGCGGGAGACAGCCCACTTCTTTTTCAGGCATCTGTAGTCACTACTGGCTTGTCTTTATACTGAGCCAAAATCCACTCCCTGTAATTGTACTTCCCAGAGAAAAAACCACTGCAGGCCACATGAGAGGTGGGCGGGCAAAAGACAAGGCTACATGGGATTTAACAAGCCACAGAGCATCAAGGGCCCTTACAGGTCTTCTTTGAGCTTCCTTTTCATCAGATATGTAAAAATAATCTATGCGGGGAGCGAAGACAAAAATACTGACCTTGGGAACAAAAGAGAATGGGGTGAAAGTGAACCCGGCCTCCCTATGAACAGGGAGAGTGTTCACGCTTTTTTTATAAATAAAGGAAGAGAGGGGCCAAGGTCCAAACCATAAATGACCCAAGTAATGCTGCTTCTAGTAATGAGAGAGAGGATGTGAAAAACCCAAATGAATCACTGTCTTGATTCAGGCTACGAGGCCGACATGGCAGTGAAAAATGTGTCCCAGGAGGAGAGGTCGTGCCTATGAAGACAAGTGTGGAGTCGTTGCAAACACAGCTTCCCTGTGCTCTGATGAAAAGCCTCACTGGCCATTCTCTATGGGGAGCGTCCCCTTCACCGCCTGCTGCCCTGGGAGAAAGAGCAGAGGCCACATCTGAAAAGAGAAGTTGTAAGTAAAGTGCTATATAGAGTGACCACCTGCCATGGGTCAAGACGTGGGTTGAGGGGCATTCTCTTATTGGCTCCTTTGTTCCCGTGAGAGCATGAAATATTTCTGGTTGTGCATAAGGAATGCCGTTCTTTGGACGGAAGGGAGGGAGGCTCCCACTCTGACTGGCTGCAAACTTGAGCAAATCTCTTCCCCTCACTGTGGTTTAGCGTGCTTGTCCTGGACTAAAAGGTGGAAGGATGCAACGCAGGCCTTCTGCTGGGGGCTGACATTTACTGTACTCATATTACTTTCTCTATCATGGATGCTCTGCTCCCAAAATTCTGAGAAGGGAATATGTAACCTTCCCTCCCTGAATCGTCTCTGCCTAGCAAATGGCCATGGTGATGGACAACATTGCTGAGGGACACCAGGGAGCCCCCCATTTGCTATCATCCCCATCTAGGGTCTTTCATTGTTCAGAGCCAAAATAGGTCCCGAGCTACTGAGGGGGTGAGTTCGTTCCAGAGATCACGCATCACCATGAGACCTATTATCACCTCCCTCCCCAGGGGACTTTGGGGGCTTCCTAAACAAGTCCAAAGCCAGGGTCGGTTTTCTCCCTATATTAGGGTGACCTTACCCACAGTCTATACTGGACCTGACATGACCACCTAATAAGAGTTCCCAAGGGCCTTGAAACCAGAGAATAGATTAGTGTACAAGGAATCTAAAAGTGACCACAGAGCAAACCACTTAGCTCATTGGTGTCAGAGGATGGGTGGATACTTCGTAGCTAACCATGCTCAATCTCAGGTCTAATTTGCACTCCTTAAATAAATGTTTCTTTATTTCTAAAATATATTTGAACCTCTCAATTTAAAAAAAAATAACATCAATTTAAAGGTTTGTAGTGACATATTGATCCTTGGCTTCTGTTTTTTGTTTTGTTCTGTTTTGTTTGACTTTATTTTATCGTGGTAAGGACGCTTAACATGAGATCTACCTTCTTAACAAAATTTTGTGTGTACAGTACAATATTGTTGACTATAGGTACGATGTTGTGTAGGACTTAGTCATCATGCTTAACTGAAACTTTATGCCCATTTCCCACTCCCCTCAGCCCCTGCCAACCACCATTCTATTTTTTGATTCTCATCATTTTATTATTTTAAGTACCTCATATAAGTGGGATCGTGCAGTATTTGTCTTTCTGTGACTGGCTTATTTCACTTAGCATGATGTTCTCAAGGTTTCTCCATTCTGCTACATATTGCAGAGTTTCCTTCTTTTTTAAAGCTGTAGAGTATTCCATTGCATCTATATACCACATTTTCTTTATCCATTCATCTGCCAATGGGCCTTTATGTTGTGTCTGCATCTTGGAGATTGTAAATAGTGCTGCAATGAACAAGGGAGTGCCAATATCTCTTCTAGATCCTGACTTCAATTCTTTTAGATAAATATCGAAAAGTGGGATTGCTGGATCATATGGTAGTTCTATTTTTTGTATCTTTGGGGTAATTTGCATACTGTTTTCTATAGCGTCTGCACCATTTTGTGTTCCTACCAATAGTGTGCAGGAATTCTAATTTCTCCACATCTTCATCAACATTTGCTGTCTTTTGTGTTTTGTTTTTGATAATCACCATCTGGACAGATGTGAGGTGATATGTCATAGTGACTTAGATTTGTTTCCCTGATGATGAGTGATGTTGAGAACTTTTTCAGATACCTGTTGGCCATATACCATACGTCTTCTTTGAAGAAACGTCTATTTAAGTCCTTAGCCCATTTTTTAATTGAGTTCTGTCAGATCTAATATTTTTTTGTGGTATCTTTCTTGTGCCAGCAAGAACCAAAAGTAATACTTGAATGAAATAAAAGAATGAATTGGTTTGTGGTCAATGATCCCATCTTCTTCCTAACCCTCCTTCATGTGAACCACCCAGGAAACATCAAATGGACTATCCATTTCTACCAGCCCAGATGGGCCCTGGGTGGACCATGGGTGGATGGTCCATGGGACCCTGCTGCCTCCTGGATTGCTGACTCTAAGCATAATGGATAGATGGGTATTCGTCTGTCTCTAAAAATTGACTGAGTTCTTAGTGATAGTCGTAAAACATTTTAGCTTTTATAAATCCATTTTGACCATGGTCAGACCTTCCCAATTATTTTAGGTGTCAGAATTTGCATTTAGAGCCAGAGGGCATGGAATTGCTGAAGTGCAGAAGGCCTCCAGAAAGAAGCCACTCCTTTCCTTCCTGCATTTTGTTATTCATTCTGGTTTTGGTGTACCACAGGCTCCATAATTCAGTCTCATTTCTAACAGAAGTATCAACGAAAACCCACTGACTGCCCTAAGTACATACATGTTAGTAAGTCTGCGTTAATTATACTAACGGAAAACAGTTCCTTCCTTGTGACTTTCATGAATTATACAAATTCTATATTACTTGATTTTTCCGGTCTTCCAAATAAATTTGACCACATGCTATGCCACTAAAGTTAATTAATAATGTATCATGTCTAATTCCATTAAAGGCATTTCTATTCATCATTCTTGGCCAAGTAATCCAAAGACCCTAAAGTATTTCAAGGTGTATTCTAAAAAGAGTTAATACTGTTTTCCATTTCAAAATATGATTTCCCCATAATCCACCCTTCACCTGCTCTTTCTGACTATTTTTGCATTCATTCTCTTCTCTGATCCATGTTCCATGTTGTGTTTTTCTGTTCCTTTTCCACTACTCTCATCTCTTTGTTGTTGGGGGTTTCAACTCCTTTCCATTCATCAGCATTTTCATCTTCTTCCTCCCTGACATCTGCTACTGCCACTCTCCTTCTACCTTTTGTGTCCCTGGGTTCCCTTCCATGTTCCTCCCTCCCTCACTCTCCTCCATTCTGCCAGCTTCTTTGTCTTTTGTGCTGCTGACCAGATGCAGCTCGGGCTTTGAGGATCCAGCATTCTGGCCACAGCTAAGGATCCAACAGCTCTTGAAGCTGCAGGCAACTTGTAACATTCAAGCAAGAAAGAGAAGCTCGGAGAAAGCGGTCCACCACAAGCTTTTCAGTAACATCCGTGTTCTGGCCGTGGACTAGGGACTAACTCTATTTAGTGTTCGGATTGGCTTGCCTCCTTCAACAAATGGATCTTGTGGTCAGCCTTCCACAGTGGGTGCTGAAGGCTTTTCCCCCCCCCCCCCCCCCACTGCATTGTGTGTGTTTGTTCGTTTACCAAGAAAGTCATTTCACATCTTTGGACTTTACTTTGCACACCTGCCTGGCTAGGAGATTTTCTGGCGCTTATGGAATCCCTGATAATGGAGGCAATGGTTTATTCCCGCCTGGTGGCAACCCCCTGGAGGGAGTTGCCTGCGGCTGTGGGGGTCCCCAACATGGTCTCCTGGGGCGTTTCCCAAGCAGCCATCGCCTGTCAATCCACGTGGACTTCTGAGCGCTGAATCGTTCTCTGTCAGATTTTGAAGATGATACAGGGATTTATTAGACATATTCACTGCTTTCCAGGAGGCAGCAATTTAGGCAGGGCGACAAGACTCATGCAAACTGAAAAGATAAAGTAAGCAAGCGAGGCCACGTGCAAGGAAGTGAAGAAGACAGTTTGTAAGAGCAGCTGGGATTGAGATAAAGGCAAAATCAGGGTTGACTGGAAAAAGCAAGGAGAGCCTTTTGCTTTGTATGGGGCCAGGAAGGGGGTAGCTTCATGTAAGGAGCCCAGGGGTCAGGAAGATGCTAGACTGTGATCGTGACACTTAGCACCCCACAGGTTGGGTGCCCTGGGTATCTGTCCTTGGACCTTTCACCTCTCCATCTATATTCTTCCCCACAGCTTCAGTATTTTCTAATCTAGTGGGCTAATCATTCTCCAAATCCACTCTCCCCAAAAGTCTTATCCATGTAATTAAATGGCACCACTAGTCATCAAGTGCTTGGGCCAAGAATCTGAAGTCATTTTTTTTTTTTAATTCCAGTATAGGTAACATACAGTGTTACACTAATTTCAGGTGTACAATATAGTGATTCAGCACTTCTATACATGACTCAGCGCTCATCGTGATAGCTGTACTCTTAATCCTCTTCACCTGTTTCCCCCATCCCCTCCCCCCACCTCCTCCCTGGTCACCACCAGTCTGTTCTCCTGTATTAAGAGTTTGGTTTGTCTCTTTTTTTCCTTTGTTCATTTGTCTTGTTTCTGACATTCCATAGCTGAGTGAAATCACGTGGTATTTGTCTTTCCCTGACTGTGGAGTCATTCTGCTTCTCCTCCTTCCCTTACCCTCATATCTGATTAATGTGTTGTGACGTTCAGCTCTAAAGCATATCACACATCCTCCCGGTCCCTCCCATGTCCATTGCTGTCGCCCTAATCCGAGCTGCCATCATCTCTCCGGGATGATATGATAACCCCTCCACCCCGTCAGCCTCACTCCACCCCACCCCCCACGCCCCGGTCCTTACCCACACAGCGATCACAGGGCTTTTTCTAAGGTGAATATCAGAGCATTTGTTGTCCAGCTGAAAGTCCCCCAGGGGCTGCCCATTCCAGTAGAGTAAAATCCAGCTCCTCACCCTGTCCCTGAATGATCTGACCCCTGCCTCTTTCTCTGACCTCTTCTCTCACCACTCAGCTCCAGTCACGCTGGCCTCCTTTCAATTGCACAAACCTCCCCAGCTGAGGGTAGCCTCCGTCTTTGCACCAGCTGTTGCCTCCATTTGGAAAGCTCTTCCCCGCCCCCAGTCTTTGTGGGACTCCATTCTCCATTTAGTCTCTTCAGTTGAAATGTCTCTCCTTGACAGAAAAAAATTTCCCTGGCCATTCTGGCTGAAGAAAATCCTTCCTGCCCTTCTTCACTCTCTACCCAATGGCTACATGTTATTTTTTCCACAGGACTTATCTGGAATTATACTACATATCTAGTTGCATTTGAGTTTCCTAGAGGTCACCTCCACTGGGTATATCCACTGCAATTCCTCCAACAGGTAAAGTGATGCCCGGATGTGCCTGATAAATGATTATTTGTGAAAGAAGTGGATATGAAATGAGGCCCTTTCTATGAGCGGGAGAAATTCCATCTGAAGCTTGGCGTGAGGGCAGAACCCAGGGATGAGGATGCATCCTGTGTGTAGACACTGGTGTTACTTTCTCATCCTAGCAATTGACGTTTTAGACTTTGGAGACGCCCTCGTGGAGAAGTAATCAAAGAAAACCGGATAGCAACAGCATTTCTATACATTCGAAAGGCACAAGGCAGACGACCACACTGGCAGGTCATTCTTCCCACCAGTTTCATGGGAAAATGGTTAGAGCCTAGAGTACCGTTCGCCAAGTACTACTCCGTACTCGTTATCTTATTTTGTTCTCACAATTACACTGGGAAGTAGTAATGTTCCCATTTTGTAGATGACAAAAATCGAGGCTCAGAGAGCTTATATAATGCTCAACATTAGAGAGCTCTTTGGGGCAGGAGAAGAATTCAGACACAAGAGTGCGTGAGGCTAGCCCTGGTGTCTCTCCCAGGCTGGCACACTTCCCCTGGGAAGACACAGCCCCGTGATGACTCAGGAGCGGGCTCGCCAGGGGCGGTGTCTGGGGAAGACATTCTGGTCACAGTGCCCTCTGGGGGAAAGTGGGCACCTTGGCAGGCTCCGTCACATCCAATGGGAAGCAGCGAAGGAGGAGCCTGCGAGACACTTGCCGAAAGCCTGTGATACACGCTTCCCACGCTCCTGTGGACCCACCTGGAACTAGCCAGAGGATGTGGCCGAAGTGAGGCTGGAGAGGGACAGCCAGCAGGAGAGACTTGAAGAGTTGTATGAATTTCATGGTCACCAGTGTCACCCCAGACACTGCGTCCTCCCCTGAGGTCTGGCCCTGCTAGATCCTCTCCTGTCATCGTGGGTCTCTCCTTTGAAGCACTTATCACAGTTACAAGTTTTCATTTTATGTGGAATTTCACATAGTTAAGGACATTATCAATTTTATACCCATCATGATATGATCGTGTATCATATCACATCAAAAGGTGCACAGTGTCTGGTAGTTCTCAGTACAGGGGGGCCAAATTTGATCACTGGGTTGAGGTACTGACAGCCAGATCTTTCCATTGTAAGGTACTTTTCCCTTTGTGCCATTAACTTGAATGAATGAATCAATCAATCAATATCAGTCAAATCTGTGGTGTGATATTTTGGCAGCAGTGGTTTGTAACCCGGACTGCTCATTAGAAATCACCTGGGAGGGGGGGTGCCTGGGGGGCTCAGTCAGTTAAGCGTCTGCCTTCGGCTCAGGTCATGATCCCAGGGTCCTGGGGTTGAGCCCTGCATCGGGCTCCCTGCTCAGTGGGGAGCCTGCTTCTTCCTCTCCCTCTTCCACTCCCCCTGCTTATGCTCGCTCCCTTTCTCAAATAAGTAAATAAAATCTTTAAAAAAAGAAAAAAAGAAGCCACCTGGGAATCCGTTCCAGACCAGTGTTATCAGAATCCCCAGTGGCTGGATATAGATGTCACAGTTTTCGAAATCCCTCAATGATTGCAGGGAGCAGCCAACTTTGAGAATCACTGATCTCATTGTTTTAACAACTACCAGTGATCTCTACCTGAGCCTTACCTTAATTTTTTTCATTAGGGGTTGAAAATTGGTGATTTCCTAATTCTATAATTCCTTCTCCCTTCATTTTTTAAAAAAAGTTTTTCCCAATCAATTGGCTATTCTAAAATACTGAAAAGGCAGGATAAATACTTAATTCTTTTCTCATATACCTTCTTACTTTGGGAAACTCACAAGGTGACATTACTCAGATGTCAAAAAGGATAATGTGCAGGCTATCAGGATTCTGTGACTCTCAAACCCTCGTTCAAAGAGTCAGCTCATTTGTAATCTCTGCTCTCCCTGTTGTGTGACTCTCTGCTGCTGATTTTTTTGGGGGATGTCCCTGTATTAGTTCGCTATGGCCACTGTAACAAATTAATGCAAACTGGGTGGGTTACAAAATCTGAAATTTATTTTCTCCCAGTTCTGGAGGGCAGAAGTCCAAACTCAGCTTCAGTGGGTAGAAATCAAGGTGCTGGTGGGGCCATGCTTGCTCCAGGCTCTAGGCGGGAGCACCCAGTCCTGGCGTCTTCCAGCTTCTGGTGGCTGCTGACATTCCATGGCTTGTGGCCACGTCACTGCCATCTCTGCTTCCATGACCACATTCGCTCTTTCTCTCCTGTGTGTGCATCAAATCTCCCTCTGCCCGCCTCTTATATGGATACATTTGTTTGCATTTAGGGTGAATCCAGGATAATCTCTCCTGCTCTCACTCTCTGACTCTAGCTCTCTCTCTGTCTATATATAATGGATATCTTTTGAGGAGTCAGTTTTCAGCCTACCACAGTTTTCAGGACAAGTCAGGCCATACGGGCAGTTGGTCAGGATGCTTATTCTTCATTCTTTCTCTCTCTCCTTCCAAGTCCTCTTAATATTACTTCTTCTCTTATATCCCACCAGAGATTGATCTCTCTCACACACCCCCGCCACCCCGCAGAGAGGGAGAGAGAGAGATGTATATGGACTCAAAGGTGCATGCTGGTCCTCAGTTCTGTTCTGTCCACCTCGCCAGCACCTATCAGAATAATGTATAGGACGCCCATCTCCCTACATATAGTAGCAACTCGGTTTCCTCAGCTTCTCTCCTTCCATCTCTCTGTCACTTTGCCTCTCTGAAAATGATCTTTGTTAGCACTGAGTCTTCCTGTCCACAGACTTCTGTCTCTATCTCTTATATATGTTATTTTCTATTTCTCATCTTTATGATAGTTAAGCCTTTTTCTTTTCCTTTCTGCCTGGGAAGTATTTGCTCCAGAGTTAATCTCAGAATGTGTCTTCCTCATAGCTCCCAGTACTCCTGGATGAAGATAGGCAACACTAGATTTGAACAGAAACAAGAATGTGATTTCCAGAGAATACCCTGCTGGATTCTAGACCTGCCTTACTGTTTGCAGGACAGGTTAACCTTGACTTTCCCTAAGTTGGCTAGGCTCGTCAGATCTCACTGGCTCCACCCTCTTTCTCCCTACTTGAGTTCTCAAATGGCTCTATTTAATATCAATATTTCTTTCTGTGTTCGTGGCAGGTGGTAATTCATCTGTAAATGTTCATTTGGCCTTGAATGTCTTTCACAGAGGCACCTGCCAGCATGCCAAAAAATAATTCTATCCTTATGCTAGACAGCCTTTCCAAGAAACTTCACACCAGGTTTTTGAAAAAAATCCCCATCTTTCCAGTTTCCCAAGGAGGTAGATGAGTGTCCTCACATTTTATAGGGGAACAAGATAAGACTTGATATTTAACTGTAGCAATCAAGGTACTAAATTACAGGAACATTATTTTTTTTGTCCTATTCATTTGTAATAGTTCAAACCCTTCCTGTCAGGTCAAATGGAAGACTTTTTTATTAACTCCTTTGTACCAAGCCAGTTTCACTACCGTGTGATTCTCTGTTGCTGGACCTCAATTATTTAGAAAACTCAAAAAAATGGGGACACCTGGGTGGCTCAGTGTTTAAGTGTCTGCCTTCGGCTCAGGTCATGATCCCAGGGTCCTGGGATAGAGCCCCAAGTTGGGGGGTGGCGGGGGAGGGTCCCTGCTCAGCAGGGAATCCGCTTCTCCCTCTCCCTCTGCCCCTCCCCCCACTTGTGCTTGCTCTGTCTCTGTCTCAAATAAATAAATAAAATCTTTAAAAAAAAAAGAAAACTTGAAAAAATGGAATATGTAGATAATTTAATTTTCTGGTGACTCAAAGGAAAACTATTTTTATTCCTAATGTTTATTATTAAATATCTCTCCAAAATGTAAGTCCACTTTCCAGTTTCAGTAAGCAGGGATCATCATTTATTCCATTTCTACGTGACTTTGGGCCTTACGCAATATTATGGGATGAATATTCTGACGGGTAAATTATATCTAGAGCATAAATTCTTAATCTGGGGGTTTATGATTGAGCTTCACAGTTTATGAGCTGTCTTAAATTATGTATAAAATATTACACATTTTTCTGTAGGATAATTGACTATAACATTCATCAGATTTTCAAAGGTGCTGTAATGAAAATAGACCACTTCTTTAGAATATGCAATGTATGTAGAGCATGATACTATTTATATAAAGTTTTTAACACTGCAAAAAAAAAAAAAAAGACACCCAACTACATAGTTCTTGTTCATGGATTCATATAAATGTAGTAAAAGTATAAATCCTGCTTCGGGTTGATAAACACCAAATTCGGAATCATAGTTCTGTGTCTTACTCTGCTCAGACTGCTACAACAAGCTACCATAACTAGGTGGATTAAACAACAGAAAGTTCTCACAGTTCTCTTCTCACAGTTCTGGGCGCTGGGAAGTCCAAGATTAAGGTTCTGGCTGGTGAGGGCCTTCTTCCTGGTTTGCAGATGACCACCCCCTCACTGTCCTCACATGGCAAAGGGAGAACTCTGATATCTCTTCCTCGCCTATGAAGACACCAGCCCTGGATTGGGTTAGGGCTCCATTCTAATGACCTCGTCTGACTTTAGTAGCTCCTGTAGGCCCTGTCTCCAAATACAATCACATTGGGAGGTAGGGCTTCCACATAGGACTTTTGATAGCACAGAATTCTGTTCATAGCCCTTTGGGAAGGGGGGGATGACAAGGGAATGAACTAGAGGCTACATAGAGAGTTATGACTCGATATGCAATGTTTTTTTCTTTAAAAAAACAAAACTGAAACAAGTGTGGCAAAATGATGAGATCTGACTCATAGGTAGGGGATATATGAGTCTCTATGCTGAAAATAAAAAAAAGAAACAGAAAAAGAAACAAGCAAACAAAAACTTACTTAGATTTCTCCAGAATGTTAGCTCCATATTGGCAGGGATTGTATTTGTTCTGTTCCCCGCTATATCGTCGTTCCTTAGAACAGTGCCCAGTCAGGACTGGTATTCAATAAATATCTGTTGAATTGAGTGAAAGGAAATGAATAGAAAATTAACTTGTATCTTTACTGAGCCTCAAATGTTCAACAACCCAAAACCTTTATGTTGTGTGCACTTTCTAGAATTTCTTTACATGGATGAATATTATAAATCATATTAACATACTGGAAATAAGGTCCTAAGTGTGAAAATGATAATTATAGTGAACCTGGGTATGAGACACAGTGTCTTACCTATCGTAGAACTGATGAGAGTTAGAAGAGGTTTTGGTTAAATCTGACTTTTTTTTTTTTTAATGATTCTTGCCAATTTACTTCTAAGGGAATATGACTTCCTGACAGCCCTGCTAAGGAACAGCACCTGTCTTTTCTAATATAGAACCTTTTGGCTCACTGATTATAACTGGTTGTATCAGGATGGGCTGCTAATCTTAGGGTCCCTCTTCTATTGACTGGCCAACAGTCAATGACTGGGTGAACTGTTCCAAAAAGATGAACTGTGCCAATCAGGTTCCTTTCAGGTATAAGGAATTACATGGAAACCGACAGACTGAACAATTGACAGCAGAGGTAGAAACTAAAACTTAAGAACTGTCAGAAGGTAGAGAGAGGTGGGGCCATCACAGTGCACCAGGTGAAGGTCAAAGCTCTAAGACAATGGAAACTCAGAGGATACAGAAGGCAAATGGTAGAGAAGACGGAATAGAACATGCCTACAGAAAAAAAATGTTGAAAGAAGGAAGGACAGATGAAGTTTGAGGGCATTTCTGAATGCCAAAAGCAGCCTAAGTCATCCAGTCAACTTCCTTACGTTGTAAGTGAGAAAACTGATGAGTATGGTAATTTACCCAAGGTCAACAGTGATCGGGAAAGGACACTTGAGTGTTCTTACCTTCCTCCAGTGCTTTTCTAACTCATAAAGTAGGCTAATCCAGTGGCAGAGGAGAATAAACAAGTCCCAGGGGCTGAAGGCACAATATAAAGCAGGTTACCTTAAGTGCAAAATTCCTCTGTTTCTAAAAAATGAGAGCCAGTGTTGCAGTCTATTCCATGGCGTCTCTGTTTTAACATACAATGATATCTAAGTGCATGATACATGATACATGAGAGTGTATTGACCCCATGGTTCTGTGCTCTGCCCAGCCCACTGCCTATCCTCCCAATTCAAGGAGATTTCTCCATCTCAATCCAGACTCTTTGCATTCCCAGAGCACATTTGGCAGTTTCAGATGAAATTCTTTGAATGGCAAACTCTGAGCATGTAATAGATATTCATCTGGGTCAGATCAGAGTGATGGACTTTGGGAGGATTCTTGCATCCTCATGTATCACCTGCAGCTAAGAGTCCCGAAAGCCCCCAGACTTCGTGGATCACCCTTCCCTTGAAAGACTTGTGGCAGCAGCTTGGTCTGTCATTCCATATGCTGTGAGAAGATCACTGTCCTCCCCAAGGTTTCCCAGAGGTGTGTATGTTTTCACTGACAACTTTCACATCAGTGGGCTCTCCCCGCTGAATTGTCCATCCTCCTGGTGCACCCCCCAACAACGTAGCCACTTTGCTGCTATGTCCACGGAACAGCTTACACCCAAGCGTGAGACGCCCATTCTTTCAGTGCTCCTGGATCACCTCTGGGTCTTGGGTGCACCATCTCCCTGCTGTTCTCACCTGCTCCCCCAGGCCCCCGCCACTTTGTTGGGAGCTGCCTGAGCAAAATTTAAATTCCTCTCATTTTCTTCAGCAGGCGCCGCTCAGATCCCTTTGGTTCTGTGCTTCCTTTCAGCCTGTGTCCCGTGGGCATCTGCTTCCAAACATCGACCTAAGCATAGGGAGGTTTGCCGGGTTTTAAGCAGGTGGTTCAGGGTAGGTCTCATTGGAACTGTGAGATTTCAGCAAAGACTTGAAGGTAATGGGGCAGATGGCCACAGGTTTTCTGGAAGAAGAAGCTTCCCAGAAGGAAGAGCAAAAGTGCTCCAGCAGGAGATGACCTGGTATGTGCACAGAGCAGTGAGCGAGGAAGGAGAAGGAGCCGGGGAGATGGGCATGGGAACGGGAGGGCGGGTAGAAGGGAGCTGAGCTGCATCGCGCTGAAGCTTGTACTATATGCTATGGACTCTGGCTTTTACTCTGAGTGAAACGGAGCCATTTTTGGATTTTGAGCCAGAGAAGTGATATGATCTGATTTTGGTTTTTCAAAGGCCTCTGCCTGAACAGGCTAGGAGGGTGTCTGGGGTGGGGGGCAGCTGACACAGGATGCCAGAGACCAAACAGAGGAAGCAGGATCCCCCAGGCAGGCAGCCTGGTAAGGGAAGTCAGTCAGGGCCATGAGTAGGAGAGAAGGGTGTCTAGCGGAGGGGGATTATCTACAAAAAACAACCAGAATTTTTGGGAAAACTGTCTGATTCCAAGGGCCAGAAAGAGAAAGTATAAGGTGAGCCTGGAACATCTTGTGCCAAAAAACAAGAGAACATTTAAAAAAAAAAAATGATGGGCACATGGCAAAAGGGTATAGAAGCCAGCTGCGAAGAGTTCCCACTAACCAAATTAGGGACAATTTGAGCATTAAAATAAGTGGCAATGGCAATATGTAAAATAGGGATGAAATAGTAGAATAAATAAAATGTAAAATTTTTCAAAGTTAAAAATTATACCCCTGAGACAAATAATAAATGTTAATTAAAAAAGTCAAAAATTAAAGACACTTGGGAACTGAGTCCATGCTGCTACAAAAAAGTAGATGAATTTTAAGAGTGATGAGGAATGGAATACTTACATAGTTTCCAAGTACCTCCGTGCAAAATGCTCATTAATTACAAAGGACACAATAGGAACTGCATAGTGGAGAAGTCTGGCGGATGCTAAGTTATCAAACTGAACCTCACCAGTAATAGAACAAAGTGAAGTTATGCCCCACCTGGTAGGATGCAGTGAGAACAACACAGCTCACTTCTGTAATACCCCTGCAAAGCTGCATAATTTGAATCTATTTATGAGGAAACATGAGACAGACCCATACTGGGAAACATTTTACAAAATAGCTGGTCTGTGATCTTCAAAAACATCAACGTCTTGAAAGTCAAGGAAGTACTGGGGAAATGTTCCAAACTAAAGTTGTCTGAAGAGACACGACGACTAAGTGCAACTCAGGGTATAAAACTGGATCCTTTTGCTATAAAAGGTGTTATTGTGACCAGACTGGTGGAACTTAAATGTGGTCTGAGGATTAAGTAATAGAGACATTTCATTGTTAATTTCCTGATTTTTTGGTTGCATTTTTGTTACTTAGGATAATGTCCTTGTTTGCAGGAAATACACACTAAGGTATGGGGCAGGGGGGTGATGAGGCATCAGGTCAGTAATTGTGCTCAAATGGTTCAGGAAAAATAAGTTCTTTGTACTGAACCTGCACCTTTTCTGTAACTCCGTGATCATTTCAAACTAAAATCATAATAGTAAAAGTGACAGAAGACTCAGCACTGAGACCAGCAGTCCAGGTGAGACGTGGGCGTGGTTTAAAGCAGATGGTAGCTCTGGCAGGAGTGAGGAGGGGTCAGATGGGAGAGCATAGGGAAATATACAACATATTGGATATTCTGCATGATTTCCTGATGGATTAGACAAGGAATATGAGAGAAAGAGAGGTATTCAAGAATTCCAGTGTTTGGTGCCTGAGCAACTGGAAAGACGAAGTTAACATCCGCTGAGACAGAGACAGGGTAGGCTACAAACAGAGCCGACTTGAGGCTGCAGGAGGGAAGAAAGAGGAGGAGTTCAGTTTTGAACACATTGACTTGAATGGACTATTGGACATCCAAGTGGCGATATCAAGTAGGCCTTTGAAAAGACGAGTCTGGAGCCCAGGAGAGAGAGGATATGACTATAAATAAAGGAGAGAAAAGAACCATATCCAGGGGTTTATACACATAACCCACAAACATTTATTACTTTACAAAGAGAATATAGTGGCTTTATTCATAATTGCCAAGACTTGGAGGCAACCAAGATGTATTTCAGTAGGTGAATGGATAAATGAATGGTGGTACATGCAGACAAGGAAATACTATTCAGAGCTAAAAGGAATGAGCTCTCAATCATGAAAAGACATGGGGGAATCTGAAATGCATATTACTAATTGAAAGAAACCAATCTGAAAAGGTGACATATTGTGTGATTCTAACTATACAACATTCTGGAAAACGCAAAACTGTTGGGACAGAAAAAAGATCAGTGCTTGCCAGGGCTTGGGGGTAGGGAGGAAAAGGATGAATAAGCAGAGCACCAAGGACTTACAGGGCAGTGCAATGATTCTGTATGATAATACAACATTCGATAATATATCATATATTTTTCTAAACTCATAGAATGTGCAACACCAAGAGTGAGCCCTAATGTAAACTCTGGACTTTGGGTGATAACTGTGTGTCAATATAGGTTCATCAGTGATAACAAATGTACCATTCAGGTGGGGGATATCAATAACAGGGAAGGCTGTGCGTGTGTAGGGTCAGGGGGTTATGGGAAATTTCTGTACTTTCTGCTCAGTTTGGCTATGAACCTAAAACTGCTCTTTAAAAAGGTCAGAAAAAAAGAGAGAGTGAATGTTATCATAAGATAACATTATCTTTTATTTACCACATCAAAATGTTAGTTCTGATAAACTGAGCAATATTCTACAAAGAATACTTGTCTCCTAAAGATACCCAGAGAAAAAGAGAGGGAGACTAGTCATAATGAATATAGCATTGGCATTAAAATTAAATTCTCCATCTTTTTAAAATGTCACTTGTTTATAAGATAACTAGTGTCTTATATTGGCCTGAACTGTCCTGGATTTTACCTCCTTGTCCCAGGTGGCTCTTTGTCTTGGATTCTAACCAGATCATGTCTTATGAGCCCTGCCAAAAGCTACCTAATTCTAGGACACAAATGTCAATCTCATCTTATGATCGGGAATCTGAAGTCAGAAATAGAGAAAAAGGAAGGGAATGTTTTTACAGATTTTCACATAGTAGACAATAGTAGACGTGTAGTCAACTTTGTTAAGAGAACATAGACATATAACGGGTATTAATTCAGTGATTCAAAGAATGTGTTTATTGATTTGTAAAGTGAGTGAACTGCCCAGCTTATACTCAAGGCTTGTTTTCTTACTAAATTTGGTCTTGGAGGTTGTACCTCTCTACGCTTACTTAATTTCCTGCCAAAGAGGACATGTTGCCTTGGGTATTTGTCCAACATTTAAATTTATTTTAAACATCCTTAAACCTAGTCCCCTTTGTTTTCCCATTTTCCCATTATTGTCAATAATATCATCATTCTGTTCCTATGTTACGGTATGTGTGGAGCTCCGGGTACCCTGACAGTGTAGCAAAGAGTGTAACTCAAGAGACTCTTGAGCCATAGAAGGCAAAGTGGTGGCCTTAGCCAACAGAACACTTGCTCCCAGAACATTTCCGTCTATGGCCTAATTCACCAAGAAGTCTCAAGTCATTAGTTAAAATGCAGGATTTCACAGTCTTTGGGGGAGAGAAAGGGTGTTGTTTTTTTTTTTTTTAAATCTTAACTAAAAAAATTAATTTCAGATGAATCATGCATGTACCAATAAAGGCCAGAACTGTAAAACTTCTTTAAAAAAAATAGGAAAATGTCTTTTGTGACCTTAGGAGTAAGCTAACATTTCTTGAAAGGGACAAAAAAATGCATTAATAAAATATGAGTAAATTGGATTTCATCAAAACTTAAATTTTCTACTCTTTTAAAAAGCATCATTAAAAAATAAATATGTAAATCACAGATGAAGGGAAAAATATATTCCTGGTATCATATATAGACAGAGTATATTTGTATCCAAAATATAAAAATATCCCCCAAAATCAACAACAAAAGGATAACCAACTAAAAAATGGGCAGACGATTTAAATAGTCACTTAAGGAAAGGAGATACACGAATGGCCAATAAGCCCATGAAAAAGTGCTCAATGTCATCAAGGAAATTCTAATTAAAACAACAATGAGACAACGTTTCATCTACACTTAAAGATTGGCTACACCAAATATTGGTGAGGATGAAAAGCAACTAGAACACTCATTCGTTGCTGGTCAGTATGCAAAATGGTACAACTACTTTGGAGAACTCTTTGGCGGTTTCTTAGAAAGGTAAATACCTATTTACCTCTGAACCAGTAATTCCACTCCTAGGTATTTACCAAAGAGAAGCGAAATATACGTTTTCATACACACAGAATGTTTATGGAAACCTTAACAACGTGCATGAATCTCACAGTCACGACGTTGAGTGAAAGAAACCAGACACAACAGAACACATACCTTGTGTTTCCATTTAAATGATGTCTTAGGCACGTAAAACCAATCAATTGGGATCAAAGTCAGAAAGCAAACACCTCTGGGAAAGAGTGGAATTGACTGGAAAGGGTGATGACGGAATTTTCTGAGGTCACGGCAACTTCCTGTATCTTATTTTGGGCATTGGTTAAATGGGTGAATGCAGTTGTCGAAACTCAATGAACTAAACCCTTAAGATTTATGTATGTTAGTGTATGTACGTCGTGTAGCAATTTTTCAAATGTGACTTTAAAAAAAAAATAGAATGCTAGGATAATACTGGAAGAAAACGTCCTTTATTTGATAAAGAGTATGTTCCTGCAACACCCAGGAAACATCATACTTAACTGAGAAACATTAGAAGCATTCCAATTAAATTCAGACATAAAACAAGAATTTTTAATACTACTTCTATACATTAGCCTAGAAATGTTTGTCAAACCAAAAAAGGGGCACCTGGGTGGCTCATTCGGTTAAGTGTCTGCCTTCGGCTCAGGTCATGATCCCAGGGTCCTGGGATAGAGCCCCGCATTGGGCTCCTTGCTCAGTGGGGAGTCTGCTTCTCCCTCTGCCCCTCCCCCCACTAGTGCGCTCTCTCTCTCTCTCTCTCTCTCTCTCTCTCTCTCTCTCAAATAAATAAATAATAATAAATAATAATATTCCAAAAAAAAGAAATAAGAAGTATAAATTTTGGAAAAGAAAAGACAAACTTCCCATTTGTCAATGACTGTCTCACTAAAAAATTAGAGTCAGCTGAAACCTATTAGAACCAACAGGAATTTTAGTAGGAGGGTAGACATAAGATCAATATACAAAAAACCAATTTCATTTTTAATTCCTTAGTAATTTCAAAGCATAATGAAAAACTATTCCATTCACAGTAGAATCAAAACAACAAAACAGCTATGAGAAAACCTGTCAAGAAAAACAAAAGAAAATAATGAAGAAATAATAAGAAAGAAGGATTTTTTTTAAAGACCAAACTAAATACAAACATTGTAAGTTTGGTTGGAAAAACTCAAAATTGAAAAAATATCCATCTTTCCCATTAATCCATAAATTCAAGATAAAGGATAAAGCTATAACAAGAATTTCGTGAATCTTAAGCTTAATGCTAAATTTCATATGATAAAGGAAATACATGATAATAGTCAAGATTAAAAAAAAAAAGAAGAATTTAATAGGATAAGGTTCTCCCAGATATCCTCTGAAATACTTTGAAGCTATAGTAGTTACATTAATGTCCTATGGATGTAGAAATATATAGATAAATAAAACAGAATAAAAAGTCCAGAAACAGACTCACATATAAATAGAACTTCAGTATTATCCCATACAAGTAGCATCAGAATCAGGAGAGAATATCTTCATTGAACAAAGGACATGAGAATAAATATCTATACTTGGAAAAAATAAAATAAAACTAGATGCTTGTTTCATATTATACACAAAAACTCACAGCAAATGTAATAGAGAGCTAAAGGTAAAAAACAAATTTAAAAATTAGAATAAAAAAACAAAAAAAAAAATCAGATTTGTAATCTTAAAATTGAAAACGCCTTCTTAGGTTATAAAACACCAGAATTCAAAATGGGAAAGAAGGATTGATTGAATTAAATAAAGCTTAAAAACGTCTTAACGATGAAATTGACCATAAATAAAGTAAAAAGACAACAGTGGTAGAAAATAATAGAACACAAAACAAATAGGGAATTAATATCCAATCTACATGCAAATCAAAGATTATAAAAGGTAATTGGCAGAATTATAAATGGCCAATGAAAATCCATCAAAAGTTGTCTAACCTCACTAGGAATCAAGGAAATAAATATTAATGTAATATTATATTTCTTCCATCAGATTAATAAGAATTTAAAAGATTTATAATGCCTACTATAAGCAAGGATGCAAGAAAGTAGGCACTGTTAGTACATAAATTGGTAAACCCTTTAGTAGGGAATTGGACAGTACTTAATGAAGTTTTAAATGTGTGTACCTCTGGTCCAGCTATTATATTCCGAGGAATTTATTTTGCAGAAATTTTGTCCGTGTGTACAAATAGATATGCATTAGAATCTTCATTCAGGACTACCCAAAACATTTAAAAATGGAACTACATATTAATAAGGGAATTAATAAGAGAATGGTTAAATAAACCATGCAACAGTCATATGGAATACTCATGCATTACCAGAATGAGGCAGACCAAATTTTCTGACACGCAAAAATCTCACATGCATAGTGCAGGTTGTAAGGCAATGCATATAGAATGAGCCCATTTACATATTAAAAAATATATATATTTATCATGTAAATGTTTAGAAGACAGGAGGATGAGCTTCAAAATTTTATGTTTTTTTTTAAGGGAAAGCAGAGTTTATTGAGGATATATATAGTGAGAGAGATATGGACAGAACGTCTGGGGGACTCAAAGGAAAAGAGCATGAGTCTTGTCTTTGCATGGGGTTTCGGGGTCTGGTGCACGTGTCCTCTTAGGTATCCAGGAACTGGTCATAACAAGGACAGGGCTTAGGTGTCCTTCATAAGTCATGCATTCCCTGAAGTCAAGGGTCTTGATGTCAAGGTGTTTGCAGTCAGCGGTCTTGGAGAACATTTATGATGACCTCATTCCTTGGATGTTATCTATTGTGCTGGAAGGCTCCAAGCATATCATCATCTCTTTGTCCCTTACAAGGAGGACACCTGCTATTTCCATGACGAGACATGTGTAGAGTGGGGTGGGGCTGCAGGCCCTCTTAAGGACAGAAGCCAGAGCAAAGGGGAGGAAAAAAAGGTTTTTTATGGGGTTCCTTCAGTTTCCCTGTCTCGTTCCCCCTGTAGGATTTCTATCCTCCTTATTCTTAAGGGGTGTCCAGAGGTTACTTCTGGGAAGGATAAGGGGAGTGAATAAGGACGGAGAGCTTCTAACATTTTGTTCTGTATGTCTTCTATTGTTGGAATCTGTGATTAGGTTACACCTCCTTTATTAGATTGGACTATTTGAAATAGCTGCTCTTCCTCCATTTTGACCTACGAAAGTGAAAGCTTCCTAAGATTCAGTTTATTTATTTACTTACTTACTTACTTACTTACTTATTTGACAGAGAAAGAGAGAGCACAAGCAGGGGGAGAGGCAGAGGCAGAGGGAGAAGCAGGCTCCTGCTGAGCAGGGAGCCCGATGCAGGACCAGATCCCAGGATCCTGGGATCATGACCTGAGCCCAAGGCAGATGAGCCACCCAGGCGCCCCCCCCCCAAGATTCTGTTTAATAGAATTTTTTATGTGTGGCCTCTGTAATTTAAAGAAGTGGATAAGAAAAGAAGTAAAAGGGGTGCCTGGGTGGCTCAGTTGGTTAAGCATCTGCCTTCGGCTCAGGTCATGATCCCAGGGTCCTGGAATCGAGTCCCGCATTGGGCTCCCTGCTCAGCGGGGAGCCTGCTTCTCCCTCTCCCACTCCCCCTGCTTGTGTTCCCTCTCTCGCTCTCTCTCAAATGAATAAATAAAATCTTTAAAAAAAGAAAAGAATTAAAAAACAGAGTTTGTATACACTTCCTTGGACTGAGTTAAGTGAACAGCATTAGCCAGGACTGTCTCAGGGTTTAGGAGAAACTGTCCAAGAAGGGGCAGTACTCAGTCGCAGCTCAGTTAAAAGGGCTGCCCACTCTCCCTGCTGTCCTTTCTGCTGTTTGTCCAGCAGTTTTAGTTTCATAACCTCAGCATTGGAGAGACAGGCCCTCTTGCCTTCTCCCTGACCCTGCAATCCTGCCTACTGAGTGGGACAGTGGTCTCAGCAATTTATTTCTATTTGGACACATCTTGACATTTTTGCACACTATAAATAAAAAGTCCACATTTTACAAGCAGCTCTGAGAAATGTGATAGTCACTATTTCTACACCTCCATTAGTAGTTTTCTAAAATCATCCTGAGTTCTGTGGCAAATTACTGTAAAAACAATGACCCAGGCATCTTTTTTTTTTTTTTTTTTTTTGCCATTACCGAAAACCCCATTAGCAATCTTATTTGAATAGACTGAGCTTTTCCTGTAGCCATTGCAAACAATTTTAAATCAATCTACTTTTTTCTTAATAAAGAGTTGTCAAAAGCTTCATTTATTTTTCTTTAAAAAAAAAAACATGCTTTATGCTTTTTTATGATCCTTGCACTGATTTACTGAGAATATATAATCTTAGTTTAAAAAAAGAATCTCTCCTAGTCTTTTCAAAGATGACAGGTATAATAATTCAGTTTTTGAATTTTTACCAAAGTAAATTTGAATAAGTTCCGTAGGTTAGATAATAGTATTAGATGGCTGTTGATTTCCTAATTTTGATAATTGCTCTGTGGTTATGTGGTAGCAATGTTCTTATTTTTAGGAAATACACACCCAAGTATTTAGAGGTAAAGGATCATTATATCTTCAACTTACTCTAAAACATGTCGGGGGGAAAAAACTATACACATGCACAGAGAAATATAAAATAACTAATAAAGGCAGGGCGGTACCATGTCAACATGAAATTATATCAGAACGAAATTTTTAAAAAATCTATAGTTTCTCCCATAGTGATTCATGGATTTAGTGATCACAATGGCCATCCCGCGCCTCCATGTGCCTGGTGCTGGGGTAAGCCTTCACAAGGACTGTTTCTACTCCCAGTCCCTGTGAGGAGATTCACTATCCCTGAAAGGGCCTCCGCCAACAGCTCAGCATGCTCTCCTGTCACTGCTCAGCCTTTGGTCCATGGCTTTAAGGGCTCTTCTCATCCTTCACCATTCTCTTCAAGCCCCCCAACACCCGCCACCTCCTCAGCACATTCATTCATTCCTTTGTTCATTGTGTAATGGTTTCCTCTCTCTTCTATATATTTGGAATCATTTCCTCTTGTTTAAAAAACAAAAACAAAAACAAAACCAGTGGCATGTCCAAAATGACATCACTTAGGTTAAGGCCCCAAGTCAGGAAACCAAGACTTAATACCTAACCTAACTGCAGTTTTAAACCACCACCACCCTCCAACATAACCTTTAACCAGTCAGCATGGAATTTCCTGTTCAGTACTAGGAAATTTACTGATAGACCCTTCTGTTCCCCTTAGGAGGGCAACCTTGCCTAAACAATGCATTCCTTGCCAATAAATTCCTTTCTTCTTTTTTTTTAAGGCCTTCTCCCTGCCTTTAAAAACGCTCTCTTGTATCGCTCAGCGGACCTCCCCTCTACGTGCAAGATGGGATGCTGTCCAGTTCTTGAGTCATTTAACAAAGCCAATTAGATCTTCAGATTTACTCGACTGAATTTTATTTTGTGACACACTCCACTGACTCCCCTTGGGCACGGGTGCTGGTGAAGTCACTTCATCCTCTTTAAAAGGTCCGCCCTTAACTCACCGTCCCTCTCTGGCTTTCACCTCAATCTCTGGCTTCCTTTCACACTCAGACTTTGGGAAAGAATAAGCCATGTCTTCCCCCTCTCACTTCCATTCACACCAGGGAAGAGAGAGAGTCTGCCTCCTACCATGTGATTGATGTTTGCCAACCTTTTTGTACAGGCTTCTAGGAAACAGAGGAAAGCTGAATTTCGAGAAAGATAGGGATGGTGCCTGCAGGAAGGAAAAGACAGACTCTCTCCCTGCTCTGCAAAAACACACAATGAATGGAATAAATGGCTAGTGGGTATCTACGTACAAAGCGCGCTTGTTAGGTGTGAGCTACCGCATGTTTAAGATTCTTGTTCATAATCGACTTCTGGCTGTAAGTATGAATCTCACTACCAGAAACAAAATAAATGCTAAAGACAGAGCTTCTTAAGGTAGTAGAATGATGTCAAATAATCTTCCAGTTTTTTAGGTCAGATAAGATATGGCAACAAAGGATAAGGAAGGAAATAGCTGCCAGATGAATTCGAGTTCTGACGCTCTTCTCATCAAAGGAGAGTCAGGTGACCCTCCTTAAGGAAGAGTCACCTGACTTCCTCACTTAAGGAAGCCTTAACCCCCAGGACTGTTTGGGGCTTTGCTTGTTCCTTTGGGCTCCTGCAGGGCTCCCAGTGGACCCCAGTCTCGAGTTGAATGAGCCCCTCTCAGTTGTCTTCTTCCCAGAGGGCGTTTAAGTGGCCTCCTAACCATCCCCTAAGGCCACATCTCTACTCCCTGATTCTGGACACTTACCCCTAAGCAGAAACAACTCGGAACTGCAAGAACAGGGGGCAACATTCAGCATTGTTGCATGAAAGTATGAATGAATGAATTGTATCTCTAGCGGCCCGCGCATAGATGAAATTTTATAAATATTTCTTGGATGAATTAATAAACTGAATCCAACAAATAAAAAGCCAGGGCAGAATTGCTGGCCTTTTGATGATAATCCCAACCTTTCCCCACTGCCCTCCCCAACCCACAACCCTCCCCCTCCCCAGGCTCACCCCATCATTTGGAAGTATGTAGGGATCAGCTGAGGCCAAAGACCATAAATTAATCACATTTTCATCTAGGACCATTTCTGAGCCAAATGCAGGTAAAAGTGGAGAATTGGCACAGCCCCCGCAGAGGCTCTGGGGCAAGGCTGGGTGGCCCCGGACCATAAGATGGTACCATGCTCTTCTTAGTGTTTTGTTTCCATCTGAATTCATTTATCCATTCATTCAGCAAATAATTATTGAAAAATTATTTTGAGCTGGAGGCAGAGCAGTGGATGAGCCAACAAGGTCCCTGCTCATACAGATTTATTTCTTCATTCATTCAAATGACAAATACTAACTAAGGGGCTACTGTGTGCGAGGCCCTTTCCAGAGCAGTGAATATACATACATTCCTGCCTCTGTGAAACACATACCGGTAGAAGAAAAACAGAATATAACAAAGTAAATAAATAACTTACACGGCATATTGGAGGGTGATGAGCCCTGAGTGGGGGGATAAGGTGTAGGGATAAGGCATGCAATTTTAAATAAGGTGGTCAAGGTAGAACTCACTAAGAAAGTGATATTGGAGCAGAGTCCTGCAGAAAGTGAGGAAGCAGGATGCCTGGGGAAGAACATTCTAGGCAGAAGGAAGCAAATGTAAAAGCCCGAAATTGGGAACACTCTTGGCATGATCAAGAAATAGCAAAGAGCTCAATATAGCTGAATCAGAGCAAATCAGTCAAAAAGGGAAGAGGTGGGTTGAGAAAAAGCTATCTTGGGCCTTGTTGGTCATCTTATAAGTTTTGCCCTTTCCTCTCTGACTGAGACAGGAATTTGTCAGGTGATTCCTAACAAAAGTGACTCGGGTTTTAACAGGATCACCCTACCTGCTGAACTAAGAATGGGCTGTGGGGCAGCAGGGAAAAGGCGTGGAAGCTGTGGGGGTTTGTAGGTGGATGGGAATGCTCTAGTGGAGAGACAAGAAGGGTATAACTGCTAGAGAAATGTCCTTGAGTAGGCAAGAGGGGCATGGCTCTCATGCCCTAGTGAAGGGGCTGGGAGCATGACAGGGTCACTGGGGGTCATAAAAGAAGGCAGAGCTTATGGGCGTAGATGAACCCAAGGGAGCCGACATGCTGGCGGGAGCTTGTGTTCTCTCCGATTTGCCTCAGTTTCCCAATGAAGTAGGAAGCAAGACCGCCAACTGAGAATGAAGGTGAAGTAGAAGGTATTGCAAATGTGAGAAGAAAAAAGATAATCCCTACATGAATGCATCTTTAAATAATCCCTTGAAAAACTCCTAAAACAATACACATAATGCTAAAATTTTGGCTATAGATGTGGTTCCAGAAAAAAAAAAAAAAAAAGACCAGAAAATATTTTTACACATACAGCATATGTAAAGCTGCCTGAGTACAGCAACATGCACAGACGAAGTGACATGATTTGGCACATTTCCATGAAGCAATGAAAACTGTAAGTCAATTCTCTCAATTCTATCGAGATTTGAATCAGGCAAACCTCTCTTTATTACTGGAAGTTATTTAAATGTAGGTCACTGCATTAGGAATTAAAGACTGTTGAGTGAAACACGTGTCCGGAGTTGAGCAAGTGAGAAACACCAGCTAAAGAGCATAATTGTAGGCTCTATTTCCCACCCCACGCTGAATTCCAGCTGCCTTTCTCACGGAGGTCTGTGTCAGACCTCCCACAGACACTGGGAACCTGGAATTCCCAGGATTTTTTCAACACTGTCTTCTCTGTTCCACGACAGAAGAACATACTGAGAATGCACTCAGCGTCACCTCTAGGTTTCAGCAACTGGGTGAGACAACTTCGGAGTGCAACACACAAACCGTTAAGGTGAATTAAAAACCCAAACACAACTGTCTATTGGATCTTTTTTTAAACCTGGAACATTTTAAAGCATGATGCACTTTCTTGGTATCTTGGGAGCCTGTCCTCCAGCTCGAACTTGGACAGCATTGTTCAGCATCCAAGGCTGGCTGATGGTGCACCAGGCTGGGCCGCATGTCTCTGCTGTCTGGGGTAGGGGGGCACAGCCGTCCCACAGCACAGAGAGCATCTAACCAAGTGGACAAGGGGACATGGGGGGAACCAGCAGGGGCAGGGGCAGGCAGGAGGCTCTACATCCTGGCACTTGGCCGTCAGCAGTCTGGAACTCACCTTGGAAATAAGTAGCCTCATCTTGGAAGCTTTGGAGGTATGGAGGTATGGAGGTGTTAGCCCTAGAGTTGGTATCTCTCATCCATTTTTACTTTCATTTTTAACTCCACAGATTTTAACTTTTTAAATTTTATAATCTCGTGGCTTAACTGCCGCCTTCTAACATATTATGTTATTTATCTTTAAAATATCTTCTTGCCGGGTGCCTGGGTGGCTCAGTTGGTTAAGCGACTGCCTTCGGCTCAGGTCATGATCCCAGGGTCCTGGGATCGAGTCCCGCATCGGGCTCCCTGCTCTGCGGGGAGCCTGCTTCTCCCTCTCCCACTCCCCCTGCTTGTGTTCCCTCTCTCGCTGTGTCTCTCTCTGTCAAATAAATAAATAAAATCTTTAAATAAATAAATAAATAAATAAATAAAATAAAATAAAATATCTTCTTGCCTATCAAGCCTTCCTTTACCTTAATCATACTTCATCTCTTTTGGCTTCCTTACTATTTAATTTTTACATTTGAATATTTTGAACAGTATTCAGAAACCTATATTTTGCCTAGTTTTCTAGTCACTTTCAATTTTCTTACCCCTTTTCATAATAGCTATATTTATTTGTTCTGTCTTTTTTTTTTTTTTTTTTTTGCTTTAACAATACTGCTTCTGATTACTTAATCTTGTCCAATGGCTCCCCTATTTCTTCCGGTTTTAACAGCCCCTCCCCCACCCACCCCCAACTCCCAGCTAAAGCCTTTAACCCCGACAATTCAGGAGATCCGATAACCACAATTCCTTCCCTGGACCACAAACTTCCTATTCTAGTTGCACATACTTGCACATTTGGAATGGGATTTGTTTCTCACACCGTGTTGTGATGTCCATCTGTGATGTCCTTCTAGAATCCGTGGTCTCTACTGTACAGATCAATGGGTGGGAGCAAGAGAATCAGTGTGCAGCAGGAGGGGAAGGGAGGCGCCAGCTTTCTTTCAGAGAGGAACCTGGACCTGCTGTCCTCGGACTGACTTTAACAAGGGGGTTTTGAAACTTGTAACCACTATCCTAAGAAGGAGCCACATAAAGACCCACCAAACTCCCTCAACTTGCTGTAACTAGTATCATTAATATGTTTTCAAATTTTGATGTAAAAAATTCTACTGGTGAGCAGGTCTTCCACCTCCATATTTAAGTTTCCAGGAGTAATGAGCTCTGGCAGGAATTATCCCAAACGGGGTTTGGGTTTGGTTTTTGGTTTGGTGTTTCATAGGTATACAAACCTAGGTATGTATGTATGTATATTAGATTCAGCTATTCTTTTGCTTTGAATAGGAATCACTTGGAAACCAGAATCTTAGTAAGCAGCCTGCGGGTGCTGTGAACCCCAGGGCCCCACAAGAATGTATGATCTGCTTCTTTCCTCGACTAAAAATGAGTCATTTTTCGACAAAGGAGGGACTAAGGCAAAATGCTTACACGCCTGTGCTCAGTTCCCTAAAAGAAAGCAGGATGCCATCTTGATTAGACCCAACTTTCTAAAAAGAACCTGATTAATTATTAGGGCCTAGATCATGTCCATGATTCCCCTAAACTAAGGGATATTTCACCAATTAATTTTCTACTTACTTTGCCCGAAGAATGTGTTTAAGCAAGAATCCGTCTCCCCCCACCCCTACACGATGCATTCAACCAATAGTGTTATCCACGTATTTCCTTTCCTTGCAAAACTTCGTTTTGGGCGTAGAGCCTCAGCCTTCTCATGACGACGTGTAACTCCTGTCTCTGCTGCTGCCTCGGTTTGTACTTTTATGGTTCTTCTCCAATGGCTGGTTCATGGTAAAGGGACCCCTGGGTGCCTGCTCGACATCCACTGGTCCCTGGTCTTCGCCTCAGTGAACTGTTCATTCGTGCTCTGCCTTATGTCCCTCAGCAGCGATGAGCCAAGTCTAGCCAGTTCTGATTCCCATTCTTAGCCGGCAATCAAAGATCTGTGCAGCCCTGGGCTTCGTGACACTCCACTCATGGTCATCTCCTGCCAAGCTCGAGAGGTCCCCAGGAGCAGGCCCACAAATGACAGAGGTGTCTCTCCTATAGTGTGACCGGATGCCTTGTGTGTTTTAGTATATTATGCCATTGACCAATCCAGATTCTAGGGGGGGAAAATTCTCTCATTTGCAAGAATTGCAGCCTTTTTAATTTTCTTACAGAAGAAAATGACAGAGAAAAGAAAGAGTCTATCTAATTTAAAGCCATGTTAAAGGGACTGTCACTCATCTCCCAGGATCATTTATCCAAGCCTGATTCTCCTCTCTCATGAGATGGGCATGATAGGCCTTGTGTCTGTTCTGCCAGGATGCGTAGACTGCTCAGGTGCCTAGCCTCGAACAGATGCGGGAATTCTCTCTGAAGCCTATCATGTCAAAATTGGCTCCAGAAGATGGCTTGGACCAAAAGGATTATTTCCACATGGCATGCGCTACTTCTCTACAGAGCATTATTTTAACCTAAATGAAAAAATCCCCTGCCAAGCGTATTAATATCACCAAATATTACAGAAGGGTAGTCTCTGGTAATGAGTTTAGTATAAATTTTCCACTTATTTCTCAATTCTCTTGCATTTGGGAAGGTAGAAGGGAAAACGACTAAAATATATGGCAGGTGAAATTTGAAGTGTTGCAGCCTTTTTTTGTTGTTCCTGGAAAGCAATCTGGCAATATCTTTCAAAATGAAAATTATGCATACTCTTCAGCTCATCAGTTCCATTTCTAGGAATTTATCCTTTGGAAATAAAAGTGCCAATATAAAAGGATGCCAAGAACTGAAAACAAAGTGGAAATCCACCAGGGAGGGTGGATGGCTGAATACGGTGTGGTAGGCTTGTGGAATACCACACAGCCATGAAAAAGTATGAAGTAGAGCAGTACAAGATAATCTGGAAGGATCCCATAGGCAACTTTGGAAGGAGAAAAGCCAGAAACACAAAAAACTAAAAGCAGAAGAAAAAAAACCAGAAACACAAAAAACTAGAAACAGAAAAAAAATGTGTACAATATAATTTGTTCCCATTAAAAAAATTACCTAAAAAATCTATGTTACAGATACATTGAGAGATATGATATACCTATATAGAATTATATGAATGTTGATAAATATGTAAATAGACATTCGCTAGGGATTAACATGGGTCACTTGGAATGGTCAGTGATGAGAAATGGGATACTAAAGTCTAGACAGGGTGGGATGATAAGTGTCCATGATAAAAGCAATATATGATATAATACTGTTCATGTAAAATCATACATAAATTTTTAACTTTTATTTTTATATATATTCCTAAAATAACACATAAAAACAATGATCACCAAAGGGAATGGTTATCTCAGAGTATTAGAATTTTAGATGAACTTGACTTCCTTTTTTTTTGGTTTATTTATTTGAGAGAGAAAGTGTGTGTCAGTGCATGCCCATGTGCGTGAGCGGACGGGAGGGGCAAAGGGAGAGGGAGAGAAGCAGACTCCCCACTGATAGTGGAGCCAGGCAGGCTCAATCCCACAACCCTGAGATCACATCCAGAGCTGAAACCAACTGACTGACCCATCCAGGCACCCCTCTTTTTTTTTTTAAAGATTGTTTTTTTTTGTTTTGTTTTGTTTTTTGAGCTTGAACTTACAACCCTGAGATCAAGAGTTGCATGGTCCACCAATGGAGCCAGCCGGGTGCCCCCCTTTTTTTGTTTTTATATGTTGCTTGAATTCTTTAGGGAGAGCATGTGCTAGCCACTTATATTTTATACAAATTTATTTATATATTATATCTCTGGAAGCAAAGACCAACCAAAGTAGAAAAGCAAAGCCTACTTATTCAGAGCTTGCTCCAGCAAGGGAGACAGCCACCAAGATGAGCATTTTGGCAGAGTCAAAGGCAGGCAGAGGGAGTGGGGAAGCTTTATAGTGGGAAACAGGGAAAGCTTCAGGTGTGTCCTGATCGGAGGCTGTTGGCATGGGGTAACGGTAGACAGGCTAAGCAGAGGGGAGCGTCCTATGTGATTGGTTAGGAGTGAACATTTGGCTTTCTTGGTTGGTGCCAAGTTGGAAGCAGGGGACAAAAATCAGGGAAGCTGTTAGTTATTAATCAAGTCCCCCCTATTTTAGAGTGATTGTTACAGAAGTTATTGTTTCGCTTCGCGGATCTAGAGATAGCAATCTGGCCTCCTGTGAGTCTGACTTACAGCAGGCTGGCTTCCTGGGCTGATTTTGTAGATAAGTGGGTTGCTTCTCTGAGCAGGTTGCTGCAGGTTGTGGGTCAGCGTTCTATTTTTATAGATGGTCTGGCCATTCATTGTCCGTATATTCAGTCTCTCATATTTTGTTATATTAGTAAGTAAATATATTTTTAAATACTGACAAATAGATTTCATAGTCTATAATTTGTATTTTATATAAAATGGCCAATTTACATTTTACATAAAAATAAAGTTATTTAACTGTGAAAAACAGAGCAAAGAAAAAAATTTTTAAATAAGTAGGCTAATGAATTGTGTAAAAGAAAACAAGTCCCGTCTTCTTAACCCTTGTCATAATGGGGTAGTGGTTCCCAAACCTGTTTGTGCATATTATTGCACCATTTAAAATAGGAGTTTAGAGGCTCCTGGGTGGCTCAGTCAGTTAGGCATCCGGCTCTTGGTTTCGGCTCAGGTCATGATCTCAGGGTCGTGAGATGGTGCCCTGCATCAGGCTCCATGCTGAGCATGGAGCCTGCTTAAGATTCTCTCTCCCTCTCCCTCTGCCCCTTCCCTGCTCCCATGCACACACACACTCTCGCTCTTTCTAAATAATAATAATAATAATAATAATAATAATAGGAGTTTATTAAACTGAAAGGGAAGAATGTTCCTATTTCTATAGGAATCTTGTTTTTAACTAGAAGACCTTCTAAATCCCTGTTCCATTTGCCCTGCCTACCTCCTATTGCTGGACTGTTTACCGCGTCACCCTCTCTGCAGGGTTCATGAGGACAGTTACAGAGCAAGAACCAGCCTGGTTCGGTTAGCAAGGTAAAATGGAACATGCCATGATGTGCTAAGCTGACCTGGAAGCACCATGATCAACCCCCAGTCCCTTGCCCCAAGTCCTCTCACTGGGGAAGTTAGAGGTGAAACCCGCCCACGATGGGGGGAGGCTGGGGCAAGGGAGCCAAGGGCTACTGCAGAACTACCGGTAGCTCCTTAAACAAACTTAGGGTCCTTGGAATATGTCTTTCTTTTGCAACCTGAAGGACTCAAACTGATACTAGTGGGCACTCAAGAAATACCTTATATTTAACTAAAAATATATTTATTTTATAAAATAAACATAATAAATCAAGATAGGAGAGTCTATGCTTGGTTTGTATAACTAATTACAAAGACGTATTTATGGACAGTCTTTGGCTGTATAGCTTTCAACAAAAGGAACTGGAAGCACAAAATTAAAGTCTGGAAGACCTATTTCTTCCAGCTTTATAAATCTGAAGTGACTTTGTAGGTTTCAAATTCCGAAGATTTCATGTACTCTAAGCTCTTCTCACACTGAACCTGGTCTTACAATTCATCCAAACACACCTCCTACCATTGAGGTTTAGGGTGACTATTCTTTGTCACAGAGCCATTTAGTTCCTACACCACCATGGACAATGTTACACTCTCATCTCATTAAAAAAAAAAATCAGAAAAGAAACATTTAAGATTGTGGACTGAATACCTGCTTGAGAATAAGTCTGTATTGTTTTCCGTCTCGTTCTCCCTGAAGACCCCCCTGAAGAAAGGGGAAAGCTAGAGATTTAGTGCGACAGCCCTCAGACCAGGGCGGGACGGCAGGGTTTGGGTTAGGCCACCATGAAAGGAAGACGTGAGGATTTCGGGGAGCCACACTTGCAGGGGGAAATGGGTGGTTAGAGTGGCCACCTGTAGAAGGGAGAGCAGAGCACTATTATCTGGAAAAGCGAGTGAAAGGAGGGAGGTGAGGTGACTGGAACTAGGAAAAGGGAGGACGAGACAGTTGTGTGTGGGGATTGGATGCCTGGACCTCATTCCCAAGAAGGTCCTAGATCAGCCGGCGTTACCCGGGAGAACCACTGTGTGGGGCACCGTGCAGGAGCTCTAAAGCTGTGGCAGGCTGTTCCCTGAAACAAAGGAATGTTAGCGCGCCCCCAGCCATCGCCAGCACGTGGCAGGAGAGGGCCCCCTCTTGTGCACACCAAGACATTTGGTCCCATTCAGGCGACCCCACACCTCACTCCAGGACACACAGAAACCACTGGATACCTGGCCGGCGAAGGTAAGGAGAGGTGGTCACGTCTGGATTTTGGAACCAGATGATGGTTCACTAGAACCACTCTATCCAGCAGGGAGAGAGTACAGTGCATACATTCACTACTACTGCTTACAACATTTAACGCCTTGACACTGCCCTTCTCTTGTGGAGTCAGGAAGTGGCTCTGGGCCACATGCAGGAACTCTGGCTACGTGTGTTCACGCCAAATGAGGGTGGGCACAAGTGGTCTCCTGACAAGTCAGACAATAATCTCTAGCGGTATGTGTTCTGGCCCCACATTCATAATCTGAAATTACTTTAGATGATCAGGAGGGTGTCCTCTCTCATATATAACAAGAAGACAAGTATCCTCCCTCATGCGATTAATAATGTTTTATTATGAACCAGGGGATGGATTCATAAACAACTGGCCTTTGATTCTATTGCCAGAAAGAGTAGCTCAGTATTAATTATGCAAGAGCTAAAAATATTGTCTTTGATAGTCTCCAAAATTAAACTCCAAAGTTTAACATAAAATAACAACTTACCATTAATGTGATTTGTTATCTGGAGATATATTTTGCTGTTAATTTATCCTGGAAAATACCCCAGGAAAACAACTGTAAAGCTCTACAATCCACCTCCCTCTTCATCAACTGTGCCACACTCTCTTCTTCTGTAGTGTTTCTTGACTGGACAATTATAACTGAGTTCCAGCGAGTCTCCATGCTTCTGGTCTGTCTCATCCTGGCTACTTCCAACGAACCCATTCTGCCCACAGAAATGTGTGAAAATACGTAGCTGTGCTTAAGAAATGTGTGAAAATATAGAAGTCCCACCACATAACAGTCCCACTGCATTCCTTATGGAGTACTGGCTTCCATTCTTGGAATTATGCGGGCTACCTCCTGTTCCCTGTATTCTGATCTGGTGCTCTCTACTCTTGTCTCCTCTGGGTCCCCGACCCCAGCCTTGATGGTACCCACTGGACACTCCACTCCAACTCAACCCCAGCATCTCTCCCAGGCGTAATCCTGGTATTTATCTTCCAGCATTCGCTACCTAGCACTTGGGTAAGAGATACTTCTAAACCCACCCCCCTACCCCGCCACACACACACACCAGTCTTTAGGCCGCTATGCCAAGGGAAACTGGAAAGTTTTCAGTCTTATCTCCTTCTAATCTATCCTCACTGAAGCCAGATTCATCTCTCTAAAATGAAATTTTTATAGTTTCTCCCCTGCTTAAATATCTTTAATGGTTCGCCTGTGGCCTTCAAGATGAAGTCCAAACTCCCCATGGCAAACATGGCAAACAAAATCCTTTTGGACACTGCTCCAACTACCCTTTCCAGCCTCTTATTCTCACCCCCTCTATACCCACTTTTCATCTTAACCATCATTATATACTTGCATTTCCCCCAGTGTGCCATGATTTCCTGCCTCTATATCCCCCCTTTCTAGAAAGTTCTTTCCTGCACTGTTTACCAAGTGACCTCTAATTCAGTCTTCAAATATAAATGCTTCCTTTTCTAGAAAGCTTTTTGTAACTTCTCAGACCAGAGCTTACCATGTCATTCTTGGAAGTCCTACAGTGCTTTTTACTAACCTTATTATATATCACTGTAATCATTTGCTTTTAATGTTTGTCTTCCCATTAAGTGGTCTTTGAAGCCCTAGTCCCTTGCATAATATCTGACCTATATTAATTGTTGAGTGAAGGAACAAATAAACAAATGAATTAAGGAATGTTAGAGTGCATCCAAAGCACATTCTTGGGAAAATTTTAGCATTGCTTTTGGATGTCGAACTCTACCAGAGTTGGGCAATATCACTGATTTTTTTTTTTTTTAATGGTGAAAGAGAAGAAGGAGAAGACCGTATTCTATAGTTTGAGCCCAACGTTGTGAGAGTTTCTCCAGGACCCTGATGATTCCTGATCATTCTCCAGGAATTCTGATATGGAAGAGGTTGCAATGGGAAAGGAAGGAAGGAGAAGAAAGAAATTTAAAAAGATAGCAGCTGATAGTTTTGCCAGGTTAAAAAAGGGGGGGAAAGGGGGTGTTTTCACTTTGATAACATTTTCAAATATATGAGCTACCAGGTAAGAAACTATAACCAACTAATTTTGTACAAGTTGGGAAAGAAGGAAAATTTGCACCCAGCGATGTGGGTCTGTAAGTGATGCTGTGAGGAAATGTCCTGGCCAGCAGGCAGGACTTCTGCTAGGAAGAACCGATGCCATGGGATTGTTACTAAGTAATTTAAAATTATGTTAATTGTTTTTCTATCTTAATGAGTGAAAAATAAGATTTTGGGGTGTGTGTCATTAGAAAATAAATAGAACCCTGAGATCTGTCTTGCAACCGACGTAGCTGATTAAATATGCTTCTGATGGTTCTATTAGAGTTTTAATTTTTTTTAAGTTTTTTTTTAAGATTTTATTTATTTATTTGACAGAGACAGACACAGTGAGAGAGAGAACACAAGCAGGGGGCATAGGAGAGGGAGAAGCAGGCTTCCCATGAAGCAAGGAGCCCAACGCGGGACTCGATCCCAAGACCGTGGGATCATGACCTGAGCCTAAGGCAGACGCTTAACAACTGAGCCACCCAGGCGCCCCTAGATTTTTAATTTTTTAAAAAATTAAACAGTTGGATGGAGAAGAAGAACAAATTCTCCCCTATCTCATGTCTCATAGAGGCTGTACTCATGATTCTCTGATTCATTTCCATGTAGAGGTAGAAATGATCATCCAAGAGTGTACTGAATGAGCTTTTATATTAATAATAGGATGACAATCTGGACTCTGCTGTTTTTACTTTCAAAGCACGTATCAATCTCAGCCAGACACAGAGACCACTGATGTATCAAGCCCTGAACAGAGAAGGCAATCTCACCTTTGTGTACCTCCTACCCCCAGCTCCAATCAAGAACCTCTGGGAGAGTGGAATTATTTAGAAATGATCTCCTATGATACACAATCCCTCTGATCTTCTATGTACTATGTTAGATTGTTGAATCACTTCAGACTGTCAAATGAGATGTTTATCAACAAAACCTGCAAGAAACAGTCATATTAAAGTCCCTATTTGATTTGCTATAAAAAAAAATCACTGGGATCATTAATGACCATCCCTATCGGAAAGTTTCATGTGTAATATTTCTTTAAAATAAAGGGAAAAGAGGGGCACCTGGCTGGCTCAGTCGATAGAGCATGTGACTCTTGATCTCATGGTAGTGAGTTCAAGCCCCACATTGGGTGAGAAATTACTTAAAAAAAATTAAATCTTTAGGGGCACCTGGGTGGCTCCGTCAGTTAAGCGTCTGACTCTTGGTGTCGGCTCAGGTCATGACCTCAGGGTTGTGAGATCAAGCCCTGCGTTGGGCTCCATGCTGGGCGTAAAGGCCTGCTTAAGATTCTCTCTCTCCCTCTCCCTCTCCCCCTTCCTACCCACCCCTCTAAAAAAAAGCTTAAAAAATTAAATCTTTAAAAATAAATAAAATAAAGGAAAAAAGAAACAAAACAGGACTCAGACAGTTTTAGCTACTCTGAGAGAAGTTGTATAGCCTTCCTCCTTAACATATTGCAGCCCAATGGCTGACTTCTTTGGGTCCTCTGAGCCCAGTTCACGGTAAAAGCTCTATTGAGCCATTCCCAAGTAATATGGCTATTCTAGCCCTTACTCGCTATCTCTTGAGCTTGTAAGCCACCTTCTCCATCTCTTCTGTTTTTCTTCTATTTTCTTTAAGCATAAGCCTTCTCTAGTAGGAAATTCTGTCCTATTCTTTTATTCATTCACTCAACAAAATGTACTGAGAGCCCACTATGTGCCAAATATCGTGTTATGTATCGGAGACTGTGAATGAGACAGAACCAGTCATGGAGCTTACGAGCTAAGGTAGGAATCAACTCAGGCTAAGTTATCTTTAGCTCTTCGACAACTCCACGATTTCTTTGGCAAAAATTGCAAGCTCTTTGCAACTCTCTCAGCTTCCAGCTGTGGTTTCTCTGGGCTGGGGGACTCCGCAGACATTACCAGACATGTACACATCAAGAAGCAGCAGGTGATGAGACATTCCTTTTGCAACCCCAGCTCCCAAGTTCATAAGGGCTTTTGAGGGAGATGCGGTTTAACAAAGGTGCAGATTCTGCCAGAGGCTACCGACTTTTGAGATTATTCTAATTCCCATGATACCATCCCTGTCTACCTCTTCTGTGCCCTTTGCAGACACTTCCATTTACCCTTCCTTTGCCAACCTGTTCATCTGCCATACTCCTGTCATTCAAATCATCCCTTAAGGAACACCACCTCCCTGATGCCTGCTGGCTTCCCTCCTCCCTTCCCCTTCCTCTCCTTTCCCAAAGTAATCCCTCTCTCTTCTGTACTGGAGAGGTATAAGGCAATGGTTTCTAGCTGAGTCTCTGAATTCTAATTAATCTGAGTTCATCTCCTGGCCCTACCACTTAGCAACTGAGATCTTGGACAATTTATTTAACCTTTCTGGGTCTTAGTTTCCTGATCTGTAAGAGGGGGCAATAATAGTATCTATCTCATATGGTCGTTAAACAAAGTAAAGAAATACGAGTACTTGGAACAGGTTCTGACACATAGTAAGTATGTCTACCATTGATCAGGTCACATTGGGGTACAGTTCTGTATTTCAGTTTCACTTCACCCCACTTGACGGGCAGTTTCTTAAGAGCAAGAACCATGTCTAATTTATCACTGGGCCCAGCATATAGTAAATGCACAACCAGTGGGTTTTTAGCTGAACCTAATAGTGGTATAAAATATGAATGTCATAATTCCTTGCAGTTCAGTGCAATTCCAATGCAAGGGATTTGGGATGACTCATACTGTACTAACTGCAATTAGAACTCCTCTTCCTCCCATGCTCTCTTTAAAACTGCCTTTCCATTTATGGCTTAACTTCAGTCACTCAACAATCGTCGGTCAGGTGCCTACTCCATGGGAAGCACTGTGCTAGGCAGCGGAGATTTCTTAGCGAACACCAGGCAGTCCTAAGCCTCTAGAAAAGAGACAGACAAGGGAACGAGCTTATGCAGTGGAATCCTGTGAGAGTCGCAATGATATAGCACACACATGCCAAGGGAAAACTTAAGGAAACACAACTATCTAATTTTTGAAGTCAGAGAAATGAAATCTGGCTGAAATTAGGAGAGTGGGGTCTTTGGGAGGCGTCCTCTGTATCCACCAAGTTAATAACTGACCAACCAGCTGCCCCGAGGCACCCTTCTCTTCTTATTACCGGCAGACTCTAGGGGACTCTGGGGGACAGCACCCTAGGGTCTGCAGCATCCTTAGCTTCCCTGCAGCATGACTTCCTAGAGAAGATTCAACCCTTAGAAGTGAGTATGGTTGAAAGCAGGTATGTCGGGGCAAGCATGAGCTGCCTGGGGCTGTATTATCCGGAGCCTCTGAGACCTCCTAGAATTCACATGCAATAATTCCTGCTTTATTCAGCTACGTCTCTTCTTGGAAGGATCCAGGTTTTTTTTCAGAACACCTGTTAAAATTATACATGCATACATTTTTTTTTTTTATGGTCAGAAAGACCTTAATTCTCTTCGCATGTCACCTGCGCTCTACATCTAAAACGTTCTGAGCCAATCTCTCCATTCTTTCATTAGCCAAACGTTTATTGGACGTCTACTGGGGCACCATGACTATTATAACTAACCCCGGGGATTGGCATATCTTGACTTTTTAAATTCTTTGTTTCCTTTCTCGATTATCTCACACTCCATTTTCCCACACCTGTGGGTTTATTTATGTAGTGAAGTAATTTGGGGAAGTGTAAATACACTGAAGAACATGAAAGTCAACAGAATCCCTCATCAGAGTTTTAAGTGGCTTCTGGCCGTCACTCCAAGGGCCAGAACATTCAGGAAATTCCCGTCTGGTTAGCAGGGGTCCCTTTCTTTCCCTGAGTGTCACAGTAGGGCAGTTCTCTTTCATTCACACTTTTCCCTCCCACCTATTACCAACAGAATATAATTCTAGATGTTGAATTTGAGTTAATTGGTGAAGGTTAAGAGTTCTGGATGTGAGGCAGAATCACATGGCTCCAAGCCATTAACGGAGCTGTGTGACTTTGAGGAAGTTACTTAACATCTCGGGACCTAGTTTTCCCATCTGAATAGAGTTGTTGTAAAGATTAAATGAGACGACATGTATAAATAGTTAAACTAAGCATTGTTCTAAGTGCTTTATATGTATCGACTCATTCGCCTCTTACAAGGTGCCCATTCCATAGGGATCTTAGGGGTAAATATCATGTCACCCTTTTATGGCAATTTCTCCCAGCCCACGCCTCCCTTACATGCCACATTCTGTACTTCCCAGGCACAGAATAAAGGCAGCTTTCTTGCCGTGGCTGGCCTTGAGATGTTACCAGCCCCGGGTACCAGCCCTCAAGCCCTTCTGAAGGGGGCCTCCAACACACTCGGTGTGGCTGCTTGGCTCCAAGAGGGGCAGCCTGCAGCACTTTGCACTAGCTGCAGATACATCTTGCATTTTAATCCAACAGAGCTGGCTTTGCTGACATTAAGGACGTGGTGCAAAGCACAGCTCTTTAGTTTCCAAATGAATGAAAATGACACATTGAAAGCGAGGCTGGCCGCAGCATCTAGCTGGAAAACAATAATGAGTCACAGGAAACACAGAGACTGAGTAAGCACCAACGAAAGGCCACTCAGCCCTTCATTAACATCACTTGGGAAAATATGGTCTCACTATGGAACAACCAGAAACATATGGACAAAAATCTCCCCGGCTTTTGAGGACAGTCTAATTCCCATCTGGCTTATCAACTGCCTACCTTCCAAATTAGCTACACTGAGAGTTGACAGAGAATGCACAGGGGCCGTGGGTATAGAAATGTTAAGCTGTGGCATGTGTCTCAGTCCGGAGTGGCATTGCTAATCAATTGTGAAGTGACTATTAGACAGCTTTAATAAGCGAGCTTATTATTTACAGTCTAGGTGTTGGACCACAAAAGTACTCCACTGGTGATAAAGAGAGATTGAAGCGTCCTTCTGCATGTATATACCATCAGAGGTCTGGGCAGAAATTTAAAAAAAATATCTAAGTATAAATCAAATTTTTAATGTGCTACTCTCTCATTATTATTATCATCACCAGGTGATGCATATCTTACACACAAAAACATAATGCGCGAGCTTTTCCTTCAACCTATTCATTATGTTTACGAGTGATCATTTATTCAGTATATGAACATTTATCTTTGTGCAACGAAAAAACACGTCTTGATTTATAATGCTAGTAGATGTTCCCAATTTTGAAGTAAAAAACTATTTACATGATATCCCACAGGGGAAGAAATTGCATAGGTAAAAGGAATGAATCAGTATTGCTTTCACTTTCTTGGGGGCTTCTCAGGAGTTGCCCACAAGGACTAAGAGCTAAAAGAAGATGTCCAGAAGATTGGGAGTTGTAAGCTAAAATATCTTGTATTAACTAAATCAAGGGTTTGGTCACCCAAATCAAGCATTCTTAGAAGACATACCTCATATGCAGTTTTAATGTTTGCGGCTCGCCAGCCTCTAAAGCTCTTGGCCAGGCTTGAGAGACCGTAAGAGGCAGAGCCCAGCTCTCGCTAAAGAAGCCGAACATTCCAGGCACTGGCTCGCCCAGCCTCCTTTGCAGCTATAACGCCAGCACATGGTCTGGACTCTGACTGGATGCACTCATGTCAGATTGCAAACCAGCAGCTGGGGACCAAAGAACGAGAGGCCTCATAGAGTCCATTCTGCCAAAAATAATAGCAGAGCCAGAAGCTGCATTCTGTCTTCCAGAGGCACAGCCACTCCAGTGGCCCCTTCTAGTGCCTGTATTGGGGTGATGGTGGGACAAGCTGTGGGGTCTGTACCCACCAACAGAGACATTGGGACTTCCCTGGAATCCCTCTGCGGTGTGACGTTGGGCATGGTGCCTGGCTCTGTAGCCTCCAAGCCTGGTTTTCAAGCCCGACTAGAAATTATGTCAGATACCAAATGTTCTTTCATAAATTCTATCCCTATTCTATGAGAGCAGACTCCTGGCTCTTTCACTGTACTTCCTTTTTAAAATATTGAACACATTCCTCCAGCTATACGTTGTAGTTTGGGAAGAAGGAGAAGCAACATTCTTCTAGATCAAGAGAGAAGGAAACACCAAAGCGTAAGGACCATAAGGCAGCTGACAGCCTTGGGAACACGTTTGCTGTCAGTTTGGGGCATTCTCACTCTCAGTTCCAGAATGCACCTTCCAGGTGGCAATGACTATGTTGGTCATGTGATGTGAATCAGCGTTTAACTGTTCCCTCTCACCCATCCTAGAGTCTTCACACCCATACTATGGCTTCCAGCCTGTTCTCGCTCCACCTTGAGTGGCCCACTCAGAGTGCTTGACTGGGAGCCGTTCCCATCCGCTGAGGAGAGCCTTGAGGTCCTAGGTCAACTTTCTTGTTCCATTGGGCTTTCCCTCATTGTACTCATTCTCTTTCTACTTTCTTCTTAGAGTCTGTTAGTCTGCTGCTTTGAAGAGGAGCCTTGATTAGCTCTTCTATCCCATTTCCTCCTACCTCTTAGGAGGTAAATGGCAATAAATTGTGCATGTGTAGACCATCCTTACTGGAGTTAGCCACGCTATCTCTCATCAGCATTAAGGAATTTCTTCTTCCGGTACCTCTGAAAGAAGAGAAAATCTTTGTGGGTCCTACCCCTAGAGAGTCGTGCCACTTTAAGTAGTATCTTAACAAGGTTTTCAGCAATGAACTTAACAATTCAATTAAAACCATACCTCCTACAGGGGCACCTGGGTGGCTCAGTCGGTTAAGTGTCTGCCTTTGGCTCAGGTCATGATCTCAGGGTCCTGGGATTGAGTCCCGTGGAGGGCTCTGCACTCAGCAGGGCGTCTGCTTCTCCCTCTCCTGCTGCCCCTCCCCCGATCCTGCTCTCTCTGTCTCTCTCTCAAACAAATAAGTAAAATCTTAAAAAGTAAATAAATAAATAAAACCATGTCTCCTAACAAGCAAAAAAGGTGACTTGGGACCTGGGTGATTCAAGATGGTACAGCTCACAAAGAGCTTTCCAAAGCAAACATCTCTGAAGTGATAAGCACGTCCACTTAATAAAGGAGAAAGTTAGCATGAAAGAAATTTACTAACTTGCCCAGAGCACAGAGCCAGTAAGTGGGACTAGATTTCTGAGACTCAAACACCAGGCTCCAAACCTCATACTCTTCCTCGATGGAGCTGTATCTCTCCACTGTACATGTCTTCTGTGGTTCCCACCACATGCGGAGCCCAGAGCCACTTCCAAGGGAACTTGCTCCATCTTGAGCCCCTGCTGACAGGGTAACCCTTGGCCAACCCTCTCTGGCTTCTACTGATTGGACAGCAGTGGGCAGCTGACCCCAAAGGAAGCCAATCCACAGACTGGTCAGCAGCCTGTGAGGTGGTCTGACACGAGAGTTTTGACTCAGCAGAGGTGACCTGAGTCAACCAGATTCTAGCTGATTCTTATTCCTTCTAACCAGGAGATCCTAATTGACTCAACCTTTCTGTAGATAGTTGTAAATGCTATTCCGATGAACTGATTGCCTGGAACAAACTTGTTTAACTTTCTATTTTACCACTTTTTATGTAAACATGTCCTAATAGAACAGGACATCACATGTTTGGAAGTTCCCAATCTTCTTAATCTCTGATAACTACTTTTCTTTTAGAAATTTTGTTCTGTGGATTCCTCGGTCCCATACAATCTTGGTCCTCTCTCTATGTCTTTGGTCTCTCCTTCCTCTATATGCTAGGCAGCATTTTGAGTGCTTCACAGAAATTATCCTATTTAAGGCTCACAGCAACCCCATAAGGGAAACAGTATTCATATCTCCATTTTACAGATGAAGAATGCAAAGCACAGAGAGATGGTGGTGGTTTGGATCAGGGTGGTGCTGGAGGAGAAAAGAGGGCAGAGTAACAGATATATTTTGAAAGTAGAACCAACCAGGCCTGACTGCTGAATTAGAGGTGGAAGTGAGGGAGGGAAGAATCACAGGTGATGCTTAAGTAGCAGAGTGAATTATGCAGCCATTTGTCCAGCCTATTGGTCACCTCTGGCTAGACGTTCCAGAAGCCTTTCCAGAAGACAAATTCACCATGTCTAAAACTGAATTATATCACTTTTCCACAAGACCTGCTCCTCCTTTTAATATTTTCTTTTTCAAAGAGCATCACCATCATGACTATTAAGTGGCAGTTACCTTACAAAAAGGAATGCAAATGAGAGAAGCAGTTAAAACTATGGTCAAGATCCTTCGAGGTATTCCAAGTGTTTTCTCCAACTTATTCATATATTTACTAGACTTTTAGCCCCGTCATTTGACCATAAGCCTCTCAGGGGCAGAGACTGTGTCTGTAATTAGAGCTGACAACTACTGAGTATTTGCCAAAGGCCAGGCCTTAGGTTCAGTACTTAGAATGCATCAGCCCTTTTAGTTCTCTCAACAGCCTTAAGAGGCAGGGCCCAGGGCACCCTGGCTAAGAGCCTGAGTTCAAATCCTGGCTCTAGCACATGATTTGGGGGAAATTACGCAACTTCTCTGTGCCTTGGTTATCACACGGGACTCTGGGAGAATAGAGAGAGGACATCTAACCCAGAGAGACAAGATCAAAGAAGCGTTTCTAGAATGAAATGAATTGCTGCACTGAATCTTTGTTCTCAAAGTATTAGGGGAAAGATGTTGCTGGCAGAGAGCGCACTCTATATGAAGGCCCGGGAATAAACCATAGCATGGAACCTTCTGGTAACTGCCAAGGCCATTTACCAAGAGCAAGGAAGGGTGACAAATTCAAGTACCTACGAGAGCCAGGCAGGTACGGTAAATATGAGAGGCAGGCCAGGGATAAGATAATGGGAGGACGTGAGGTCTGGGGCAAACTGGAGAGCAAGAGACCACCCACTGGGGCCAGCCTCTATTCCCACTACAGGCTCCTCATTCTCTTCCTTGACCCATGCAGCTTACAGTGCCTCAGGCCTCCTGCACTTGCTCTGGCCTCTACCTGGAATGCGCTCAGCCTGGGCTGCCTCCGCAGCATCATTTCAGCTCAAATGCAGTTTCAAAGAAGGCTGCCCTGGTCCCTGCCCGCAACCTCCGCAGACCCGCTAGCACCCGACTCCGGTGTCTTCAGAGCCCTGACTAGTATGTGAAATGATTGTGTTCATTTATTTGTGGCTTTTATCTATTTGCGTAATTGTATGTTTTTAAATATAAGCTCTATCGGAGCAGGAAACTTTTCCAGCACCTACAGCAATGGCTGACATGGGAGGAGGCCATTTATTCATTTTGAATGAACAAAGGTGCTTTTATTGTGCACCTACTCAGTGCCAGGTACTATGTGCTGCAGAGACGGATCTGACAATCATCAGAATTTAGGTAGTACTTAATGCCACAGGAATGGGTGAGGAAAGCCAGGACATGTGTGTGGAGCCGAAACATACCGGGTCAGAGAGGAATTCTTTGTAGGAGTAGACAGAAGAGGTAGCAGGGAAGCTGGCATCACAGAAACCAAGGGAAAACAGAGCCCATGATATAAATTACAACTCGATTAGACAATCAGCTTCTGGCTGATTATGATGTGCAGCAGGTACTTGGGATGGCTAAGATTTCTTTCATTACTTTGTCTCATTTTTGTGCCCATTTGGGGACTCCTGAAGAAAGCCTCATCTACAGATCTACCTCCTAGCTGGGTTTCCTAGGATATATCTCTATAGTGATGTCATGTCTGTTCTCCTTTTACCTTACTCAGGTGAACTTTCCAGAATTTTCATCTTCAGATAAACAAATTTCCACTTAGGTATGTATGCATCCTATCTGGAAATAGAGATCTATATCTATATATGGCAATATCTCTGGTGTCCATCTGTCTATATCTGTATCTATATCTATCTTAGGTGATTATAAATGCTAAAAAAAAAAAAAAAGTCTGGGTCAGGGGATAGATAGTGACCAGAATACATATGAAGGGAGGCTATGTGGGACATTCGGGACTGAGTGTTGAGAGATGGATTCTCTAATGAGGTGACATTTGAGCAGAAGTCCAAAGGACATCAAGGAGCAAGCCTTGTGGATATTTGGGGAAGAAAGTTCCAGAGAGAGGGGATAACCAGAAGAGCAAGAAGGCCATTGTGGCAGGTGGAGAATGTGCAGGGGAGAGTGGGAGAAGACATGGGGTTTGCAGGGTACAGAAGGGACTGAAGGAAGCAGCAATGGCCTTCAGCTTAGGAATTCTCTAAGTTTGCTTTAGGAAGTAGGGGGACATCCCAGCAGTGCCTAGAACACAACAGGTGCCCAAGAAGCACTTGTTCCATGACTGAGTCCCTAAGGTGGACCGAGAATTATTTTGAGATCTGCATCCTGGGGATCACAGCTCATTGAATGAGTCCCTAACTCAGGCAAGTTTCGCACTTGATTATATTTAATTTAGTGGGTTTCTTTCTGGATTTTTTTTTTCAAATGTATGTCTTATCTTTCCTTTAAAATTTTCATTTATTTAGGATATGGGCCATGTCTTTTATTTTATGATCCAAAGTCCAGTGCTGGAACTCAACAAACACATGTTTGATTGAATTAAATCAAGAAATGTAGTGGAATATAGATACAGAATTAAAAAAATGTTTTTAATTGTAAGGGTTATCTCTGGGTGATAGGATAAGAAATGATTTGTATATTTTTGCATGTTATAAAAACTTTCTACCATGAACACGTATTCTTATGATAATTTAAAATAATACATTAGAATACTACAAGGTCCTAGACATTAAAGTCAGTGAAAACCACTTCCATTAACCCTTGTTCAAGATCCATGAAGCTGAAGTACTTGACCTTCGATTTCACTACCAGTCAGCTACATATATTATAAAAGAGCCTTGGAAAATGTCAGCCCTCACTTTTGTATATAAAAAACTGACCACCAGGACAATACAAGTTATTGTACAGACCCGATCCTACCGAACTCTAAAATTTCTTACAAACACATATTTTAGCGAAGTAAACACAGAAAGTGGTGACAATACATTTCATCAAGACAGTGTCTTCTAGTAAAAAGTTGTCCTTGCCAAAGCTTACTGAACATTTAACTGCCTCGTGTAGCTATCCAAAATAAAATACATTCCTGAATTCCTCTAGCAAGTTCTCCATTAAAACGTGGGGACCAGGCGCCTGGGTGGCTCAGTTGGTTAAGCGACTGCCTTCGGCTCAGGTCATGATCCTGGAGTCCCGGAATCGAGTCCCACATCAGGCTCCCTGCTCAGCAGGGAGTCTGCTTCTCCCTCTGACCCTCCCCACTCTCATGTGCCCTCTCTCTCAAATAAATAAATAAAATCTTTAAAAAAAAAAAAGTGGGGACCGCCAAAGACAGATAATGCTCACTTTTTAAAACAGATGCTTGTAAAGATGACCCAGAAGGCCTAGCCCTCTCAGTAATCCAGAATTCTGTGTGTAAAATTCAAAAGCTGGAAAAACATTTCAGGGGAATATTGAAGTTGTTTCAAATAAGGTGAATGTTGGGTTTTTTTGTTTTTTTTTTTTTAAGATTTTACTTATTTATTAGAGAGAGAGCACATACCAGCAGGGGAGAGGGACAGAAGGAGAGGAAGAAGCAGACTCCCTTCTGAGCAGGGAGCCCATTGTAGGGCTCTGTCCCAGGACCCTGAGATCATGACCTGAGCCAAAGGCAGACACTTAACCAACTGAGCCACCCAGGCACCCCAAAATAAGGTAAATGTTTTGACCCAAATGAAGGGCCATGAGACATAGGAGTCGATAAATGGCTGATCTCTATGCCAAGGTCTAGCCTGACTCCACCTCTGCCTATAAGTTTAAACCTGTATGCTCTGGACTGACCACAGGATGGATAAGACAGAAGACAGTTTCTGTACGATCAGAGCTCACCTCCCCTAAAGTCTTGATGGTGATCTGTGACCTACCAAAATCATTAAAGGCCATCAAATAGTTGCATTATATTTCTCTCTTTAGCCTCAGTCCTAGTCCTGTAGCACTCACTTAGGGGACGCGTGGAGATGTGCTTAATGTTTTCCGCCTGGCTGGACCCTTCATTTCTGGCTCCTGGATGCTCTTTGACTGAAGATCCCCTGGAATGTCTACAGCTGGCAGTGGAAATTTCCCTGTGACTTCCACTCTGAAGGTTAGAAGTGAATACCTGGAACCATGCAGGTTGGCTGTTTTCCCTGCATCCCTCTGACCTTAGCCCTGAGGCTCACTTACCTGTCCCCTCTCCTGGACTCTGAAGCCAGCCTAGATAGACCCTAAATCAAGGTGACTTTCCAACCCAGTCGCCCAGCTCCAGTGGTACAGTGACTCAGCAGCAAACATGCTCTGCTGAGAACCCTGTTCTCCCTGTAAACTGCAGCCCTAATTACGGGGCTATGTCTTCTCCTTTATTGTTGTGCTTAGTTGTTTGTGACAACTGTCTTGTTTTAATTTGTTTGTGATTGGTTGTTTTCCTTTTTTCCTTCTTTTCTTCCTTTATTATTATTTTTTTTAAACCAAGCCCCTACCTTGTTCTGCTATTCCATAGTTGGCTCCTTGCCTTGTCCTTCTAAGTATTCTTCTAACGCCCCCATTCTTCTGAGATCTGAATTCTGCTTGGCCCATGCTTTCAGAGACTGGAGGCCTGAACCCTGGTTCCCTTAGCCATGTCAGTACTGCCCTCTAACAGATCAGTGCCTAAATAGGCAGCCACAAGCTGGAGAGTCATGGGGACTGCTATGGTCCCCCCAGGACAGAGCCAAACCGAGTGCTGTCTACACGCTGGGCACCAAAGAACTGCGGATGCTGCAGGGAGCAGGACGGAGCTCCCGCCTTCGTAGCGCTTACAGTCTGATGTGGGGAGACACAATAAAACAAAGAAATACAATTATCGGTGATGAGTATCATCCGCCCCGGGCCTCCTGCTGACTTTCTGTGAGGCCAGCAGCTTACACGAACTTCTCCTGTATCTGCTCGTGAGAACTTCCCAGAACGTTCCCTTTAGGTAAAGCAGTCCCATCAAAAATTCTCATAGAATCTGAGCTTGGAGCCTTTGGCAATGAAGTTGTAAAAACACTGCCTAATCCCGCTAAAGTTGGCTGGGAATCCTTTAGCAGTTTAGGGACCGCTCCTTCCACGTAACCATAGGTATCTTTCCCTTGCCTGGGAAGCCCCGGAGCGCGCACATGCAACTCACAAGACTCCCGCAACTTCCTCTTCCTTGTGGCCGGGGAACCATTTCCAAAAATAGTATCTGCTTATTTATAAAATCAAATAGAAAGGGGGGACAGTAGCGCATGTCACAGGTAAATGTGGGCTTTAGAAATATATTTTTGAATAGCTAATTCAAGTCCCTAATTTAAAAGTCAAAAAGCTAGGGCACCTGGCTGGCTCAGTCAATAGATCATACAACTCTTGATCTCAGGGTTGTGGGTTCAAGCCCCACGTCTGGTGTTGAGATTGCTTAAAAAGAAAATCTAAAAAAATAATAATAATTAATTAAATAAAATACAAAAGCTATAAATAGTTATAGAATAAAAAGTGAATGTCTTTTGCACTCTTCCTTCCTGATAATCGTTCAGTCCACCTGCCCAGGACAATCAGTATTACCAGTGTCTCGTGTATCCTTCCAGAGATAATACAGGGCACATATAAGCCCATGCAGAGCTTTTCTTTGTCTTTCACACACATGGTAGCATACTAGATACGCTGGTATTTACCTGACTTCTTCAAGAACAATTCCATACACATAAAGCCACTTCACTCTCTATAATAGATGAATGACATTCTAATGTATGCAGATACCACAATTTCTGTAGTTTCCTATTAAGAGATATTTAGGTTTATTCCTTTTTTTTTTTTGCCTTTGCAAATAATGCTGCAATTAATATTCTCCTGAGAGCGCCTTTTCACATAGGATGCACTCTAACCTGAAAATTCCATAACCCCCTCTCCAGCTAGCTTAGTGGTATACATTTGTAATTCTGTATACCGATTTCCTTTTATTTTTATTTTTATTTTTTATTTTTTAAAGATTTTATTTATTTATTCATGAGAGACAGAGAGAGAGACAGAGGTAGAGGGAGAAGCAGGCTCCCCGCGGAGCAGGGAGCCCGATGCGGGACTCGATCCCAGGACCCTGGGATCATGACCTGAGCCGAAGGCAGACACTTAACCGACTGAGCCACCCAGGCGTCCCCCGATTTCCTTTTAAAACAACAGATGCTTGCAGAGGTGATGAGGATGTTTTTGGTGTGCTTGAAGTTCCATCTTAAAACAAAAAACCGTTTTACATTTCTGAGCAAGGTGAGCTACAATGAAACATATGGCCCTTGTGAAAATAGCCAAGCACCACTTTAGGAACATTTTTAAATTCCACACGAAGTGTTTATTGCTCTCAAAATTCCTATGTTGACCCAATGTAGTAAATGAGGGCAGCCACACTGTCTGGTTCAGATAGAAAACCAAGCACATGACTGTATGACGCAGCATATTGAAAACCTTGCTGTTCTGCTCTCTGGTGACCTCCCACAAATGCTAGGGGGGAAAAAAAGAGTCATGCTGCTAATATGGAATCTTGTGGTAACTCATTGAAAGGAAGAAGTCCTGGGATTGGCCAACAGCACATATCTTGTGTCCTCTAGTTTCCTTTCCCTGAGAACTCAGCGTTAAAAAGCAACTCTAAGCAGTCACTGAAGGACATGAGCAAGAATGTGTTTTATCCCTCTGTGTCTGTCTTACACAGAACATGGGCTTAGGAAATGGTTGTGTAGGGTAATGCTAGTAAGAAAACTTGACATTTCCTGGATGGTTGGAATTAACCAGCACTTCTCTGGAAGACATAAAAGAAACTGAATGAAAAATCATAGTAGTCATCTGGCTATGGGTATGAAGGCTCGTCAACTGAAGGAAATCAAGTGCTGGCCGAAGAGCTGGAGATGAAGCACATAGAAGGGACTCTTGACTTTGTCTCAACTAAGGTAAGTGTTTTGGTAGAAATGGTGGAGGCAGGAGAAATAGTTCTCTCACATCCTCAAGTGTATCCTCTGGGTACACACATTGTCAATGAGGAAACACCCAAGGACACCACTAGGAGACCTCTGGGTAGAGTAGAAGCAGTTGCCAGGGGGGTTGTGCCACTTTTGAATCTGAGGGTGACTTATGGGTCATCACTTCTGAAGTCTCCGAAGGTCTTAGAGAAGGTGGCTGGCCATTGGAAGGTCCAGGCTGAGGCAGCCAGGTGGGATGTGATGGCCATCTGAAACTCTTGCCTTTTGAGGTTCAAATGTGAATGTAGGTGTGAAGCAGTTTACCTGGGAGCTATATATTAGAAAGAAGTGCTGCTCTTGCAACCATTCTCTCTACCCTCCCCCCACCGCCCATCCCTGCCCCCAGCCCCGAATCTATTCTTTTCAAAGCATTTGCTTTTAACTAGTGAGGCTGTTCCAGGGCTTGCCCTACTATGTAGCCACAAGCACTCAAATTATTTAATTATGTGCAATTCAGAGTCACAATTCAAGGTCCAGCCTTGATTTTATAACTAAAATACAGATTGGTTGTCTCTCCAGAACTGGTAACAGCAAACGTGCCATTTGTGCCTAATGCCTATTTTGAAGTTTTATTGTCAGACATTCAAAATTTGATCTTCAGTTTCACCACCTGCAAAATGAGAAGTGGGATCAGATGAAATGATCTCCAAGTTTTCTCTCATCAGTCTTACGTTTTCTGAACTCCTTGGAATTTCTTTCCTGTTTATTCTCTTTTTCTTTTAAGTAAATACAACTTGGAGTCAAGAAAAGACGATTTCCCTAATGCTCGTTTGTCTCAGAGCCATAGAAGCATTTTATTTTCGTGACAGGTTTTCTTTCATTCTGGTTTACTTAAGATGAACACCCATGCTTGGTTATTACTATAACAGTGAACAATTAAAGTTTTCATACCATCTCAATAACATAAAAGTCTCATTTACCCAACTCTTTGTCTTTTCTAGATAATACTATAAAACATTTCCACATGCATATCCCACCATTACCACAAATACATGCCTAAAACCAAACTATTCTAAACATTTGTTCAAAAAAGTAGTTCCTCTACCCCTAAACTTCCCCTTTTTCTCCAGTTAGCATCACTATAGGTTTCATATTCATACTCGTGAAGTTATTTTGGACTTCTCCCCTTTTTAAGTCCATCTTCGTCAAGTGTATGCAATCACTCGGTGCTTTTCAGGTCCTTATATCTCACTAAACTGTCCCTTCCTCTCCTCCCTCGCTATTTACTTCAATAGTTCACGTCTGTTCCGCCATAATGGACATCAGATGTGTTTCCCTGTTCCAGTCCTTCCCCTTGCAAAACCATCCAGTAACCATCACAATATTAATTTTCCTAAAATAGGATGTTCTCCATGTCACCCTGCATTCAAAACCCTTCACAATTCCCCACTGTGTACAGGCTACACTGAGCTCAATCTCCCTCTCTCTCTCTGTCTCTGTCCCTGTCTCTCTCTCTCTCATTTGCAGGTCATCTTCTGTGTGTGTCTTCTCCACCACTTCAACTTAAGACAACTCTTCTGTCCTCTGAAACTTCATTGCGTTTATTACCCATGACACATATTTAACACTCCTCAGGTCTCTTCTTAGTTTGCTTTGAACTTTTGTATGTTTTTATCTCCTCAAATACATAGTAAGGTAACTGAAGGCAGTTACAGTATCGTAGTCACGTAATGGGTCCTGATGCTAGAGCAAGCCTGACTCTGTGCTCTTCCATGCACTGTTACTTACTGACTGTAATCTTGGTCTGAGTTTTCTCATCTGTGAAATGGGAGTAGTGATAGATATTCAATACCTCACAGGGGTTTTGTGGGCATTAGATGAGTGAGCACATGCAAAGTGCTTAGAATGGTAAGCATTCACACAATGTTGGCAATTACAATAATTATTCATGTCTCTTAGCTCCAAAGTACCTAATGTAGTGGCTTGGTCTATAACCACACTTAATCCATACTGAATGGAATTCGGTTGAGTCAATGAGGGAACTAAGGTAGACTGTGTGAGTGATATATTGTGGACTAGGGGATCTCCTGGCATCACTAAAATCATGCCATAGATGCTGTAACTTATTGTCAGCCAGCCAGCCTCTTTTTAGGTTCCTTCCACTCCCTAATACTGCTCAAGAGATTTCTGAGGGTTTGGCTCAGTTAACAGGGGAGGATTTCCCAGAGCATCCCTCCCATCATGCCAATGGAAACTGGCTGCAGAGAGCAGGTTGCCAGACATCCTAAGGGTCTTAAAGATGATACCAGAAAAGTGGACCAGAGAGCTCTAATGGCCCCAAGGAAGCCTACCAGTCTGCTATTTCACTTAATAGGGCCCAAGACTGGCCTGCTGAAGTGGAAAGCAGGCTCAGCAAGATGCACCCCTTTCATCTTCCAGTACTGAGAATGCCCATGGGTACCAGCCAGCAGGATGCTCTCATCTGGGACCCCATCATCAGTAGCAAAAGGGCTGCAAATATTGGCCAAAGAAGTGGGGACATCTGTGCTGCTCAACTGAGCCATAAAGGCAGACTTTTTTTTTTTCAATTTAAAAAATTTTTTTAGAGAACTGGAAACTATAAAACTTTAGGCCCAGTAAGCATTATGGCTCTCACTACCACTAAGTAGCCCAAGCAAATTCAACAGATCCAGGCTTAAACCATATATGCTCTATTGAAAATAATTCAGAGAGGCAAGAAATAATTGTATTAAAGGTGCAAAGTTGCCACCAAAGGCATGAACTCTGGTCCAGTGAAACAAGTAGGTACTTTGGAGGTAGACAGACCTGTATTCTTCATATTAAAACTGTGTCATTTCAGAAAATTTTTCTAACCTCCATTTGCTGAGGGATAAAGGGGTTTATAACACCTAGCTCACAGGGCTGTGGTGACACAAAAATGAGATAATGCATTTAAAGCAGGCCACCTAATCTGGTAGCACATGCTAGGGGCACAAGCCACATAAATTCCCTCCCCTTTCACTCCAAAAGCAGATGCATCCTGCCCAAGGCTAGGAGTGAGGCACCTGGTGATAAAGCGACAGGCAGGTGAATACGATTATTTGAACATTACTGAAACGTTGACCTAAATTGTACCGGGTGTTGGACAATTGAAAGAAGGGGGAAAAAAAAAAGGCTCTCTCTTCTCGGTGCTTTTTACACTTGCAACTCAGCGCAGAGGGCTGTCTCCTCAACCTCTAGAAAGAGATCTGGGTTTATCCTGGGCTTGACCTCGATTTTGACATCTTGCCATTTGCAATAAGGCCAGTTTCCTTGCCGAGAGAAGTCCTTCCCCTGGGTGAAATCCCAACAGCTTCATTTGTGTAAGTTCCCCTATTGGTCTTGCTAAGGGTGTGGTTTTTCCTCATTACAGAGTATTGATAATAAGCAAACAGCCACGGGAAACTCGCCCTGAGTAGGCAGCCTCTCGGTTCCCTAGACCGCCCAGGGAATGGTCCGCGCTATTGCTGGGAGGACGAGGTGTTGCCGAGCGGAGAGGCGCCCTCCTGGACGGGGCTGGGGGAGCGGGGACCGGAGGCCGGGACCCCCGGGCCGGGGAAGGGGTGCGAAGGGAGGAGGCGCGGGAGCGTCGGTGGAACCCGACAGGTTCCAGCGGCTCCCCTCACCCCTTCTCCACGCCTCCCGGGTTTTCCCCTTGGCTCGGGGTTTCCTGTTTCAGTTCTCGGTGATCTCCAGCAGCAGGTGCTGGTTTGCCAACCTCGGCTCCCGAGGAGGCGAAGGAGGAGAAGGAAAAGAGGGAAGGGGAGGAGGAAGCGGCGCGGCGGCGGCGGCTGCGGCTGCGGGCGGGCGGGCGGCCGAGGAGCGAGGCGGCCGGCGGGAGAGCCGGGTTCGCTCTCGCCCGCGGACCAGCGGCGCGGGCGGCGGGCGAGCCGAGGCCCCGGCGTGCG
>NC_058413.1:103855490-103891353 GCF_002201575.2 Neomonachus schauinslandi | reverse complement strand
GGGGGGCCCCCTCCGGAGGTCGAGGGGGCCCGAGCGCCCGCGGCTCCCGGGGCTCCGGTGGGGCCGAGCGGAGAGCCCGGCTCGCCGGGATCTCGGGCTAGGGGAGGCCGGCGACCCGGGCCCCGCGGCCTAGGGCAGCGGTCCACTCCCGCCCGCCCCGGGGCACGGCCGCCGAAGATGGAGGCGAGCCCGGGCGCTCCGGACGGAAACGGACCCACAGCGCTGCTTCTGCGGCTCCGGACGCCGCGCGCTCGCGGGGTGAGGCATCCTCCGGCACCTGGCATCCAGCCCCAGCCATTAGCGGACCCCGGCGGAAAGCCCTCTCCCGTCCTTGTCCCTCCCGCGCCCCGCGCTCCGCACCCCGCAGGCTCGGGCGCACTCCCCATTTTCACTCCGCGTTCATGGTAGATCGGCTGCTGCTTCCCATTTTCAACCCCCTACACCGACGTGTTCCAGATCGAACTTGGAGAAGCGAGCCCCGCTTTCCTTCCCGAAACTGTCTCCCCCTTCACCCCTTAAAATCCTTCAGAAACAGTCTTCGCTTCCAAGTACTGATTACTCTGACTGGGAGTCTTGCCATTTGGGTAACCGTTAACAATACTGGCCTGTGCTCTGTGTTTGGTGATAAAGAGATGAAATACGAATCCAGATTTAGGGAAAGTTTTCCTATTGGTTGCAGGACTGTTGGAGTATCCCCAGGCCGGTGAGGCGCTTTTTGATTCAGATTTTTTTTTTTTTTTAAACCATCTTAGAATAGTTACAGAGACACTTGGGGCTAGTATATTTAGAAATTTGGCAAAGTTCATCAATTCTTTACTCATTTCCTCGTTTAATTTTTCTAGTGAATATCATAAACGGAAAGCAGTGGATATGTCTCAAACACTTTTTGGGCTTTTCCAAGAACCACAAGAAGTCAGCAGCACAGCATACTATACATATATTTTTTAAGTCTTAATATATTTAGGTTGTAGAAGGTATGACTTCCATTTATTTAATCACTCACATATAAATTACTTTTAATAGCAGTTGCTTTAATGGTGTCATCCAATGTTTTACTATAAACGTATCTTCACCAAATATTTGTAAAATTATCTTACCATCTTACCCCTCTGTTCACTTGTTTTCTTCCAATTTGGCATTCTTTTTTTAAGTTACCTAAACCTGTCTATTTGAAGGTACCCTTAAATATCAGAATGATCTAGTAACTGTGTATCTATAATTCAGGATGTTTGAGTATTTTTACTTAGTTTAAGAATGGGTTTTACTTTCAAAGTACGTTTAAATTCTACCTCAAGCATCTATCTGGTCATCACTAAAGTACTCAAACATTACAAGCAAAGTAAAATGAACTTTTTAATGAAACAACAACAAAAAGGCCAGTATTTTTTAAACTGCATTTGATAATGAATGTCTAATGAAACTAGTTTATTATAATGGAAAATATTGAAGAATAGGAAACAGAAACTTGGAATGTTTGTATGCCGATGGGAGTTTTTATTAGTCACTTCCTTTTACTACATATTTGTTTTAATTACAAGACTAATAAAAACATCCTATTTTCTATCACTGGCTTCTCTAGGGCTGTTTTCATGGATTACATTTGCCAAATTGGACCCCAGGTGCTTCATGGAAATTCTATTTTTAAAATATTTTCCTCATTCTACAACTGGGTTACCTTGTTTTCATTCTAGCAGACCAGGATGGTTTTTACATTAATTTTAATTACTGTAACAGATGTGAAAGTGTTGCTATCATTTTATAACTTTTAATACCATTTCTATGCCCTTTTATATCTTTTTATACTCTTTCTGGGCTTTTCATTGTTTTTGTAGACAAATTTGGAAGAATTCTCTCATGCTGATTTGGTAGCAGTTTTAAAGAAACGAATGTAAGATACTAAGAGACTGTTTTTATCCTTTTAATGTTAGAATTTAGGATTGTAAACTAATCTGCAGTTGTTGCTTACTTGACCCTGGTAAGCTTTTATTCCCTTAGCAGATAATTAATTTAGTATTGATCTAGGTGCTGCATAAGGCCCCTGACCTCTAAAAGAAGAGAGATTATGAACAGATAGAACATAATGCTAGGTGAACTGTACTAAGTGGGACAAGCAAAGAATAAGAAATGCAGATACTGTAGTAGGGAAGGCTGCATGCCAGGTCTGAAAGGTAAGATGCAAGCTGGATAGGAGTCATTTCCAAGGGAATTATGCCGTGAGTCAAGGAAAGCAGGGAGTGGGTGGGCCAGTGTGTCTGGAACATTAAGTAGGTGATAGGAGTAGTGAGTGATTAAAGTGGCAAACATGGTTTCGGGATATAGTTTTTATTGGAAAGAGAAATATTGAGAGAAGGTCAGGGAATCACAAAAATATATTAAATCAGGTTTCCAAATTTAAAACGAAGTAAAACCAAGTTAAAAATACTAAGATTCTTGGGCACCTGGGTGGCTCAGTTGGTTAAGCGACTGCCTTCAGCTCAGGTCATGATCCTGGAGTCCCGGGATCGAGTCCCGCGTCGGGCTCCCTGCTTGGCGGGGAGTCTGCTTCTCCCTCTGACCCTCCTCCCTCTCATACTCTCTGTCTCTCATTCTCTCTGTCTCAAATAAATAAATAAAATCTTTAAAAAAAAAAAAACTAAGATTCTGGGGTTTGATCTCAAATCTACCAAATGTTGTTTAAAAAAAAAAAAAAAACTTGTATTTTTAAGTGCTAACATTCCTCATGGACCTACAACGTAGAAAATCTCATGACTTCACAAAGCTTGGATTTTAAGATTTACCAAAAAACATGTTCTAATTATTACTGCTGTTTCCTTAGTGACAGTTCAGAGAAATGATGAATTGAGAAGATGATTTTTGTACTCTATTTCATCCCAGAATATGTCTCCAGGATCTTGAAAAAGAAAACTTTATAGGATTCTTGAGCTATTTAAATCAGATAGCATGTGAAAAGTACACCCTGTCTGGCACGTAGTAATTTTGGTACTTGATGGCATAAAGATGACTTTCAGATCTGTAATGTGGAGGTTATCAGGTCCCTATCTTTTCTACAGTTTTTATCGCTGACATAATGATAGCTGTTATATACTGGGCACTGAGATGCCAGGCACCATGCTCATGCACTGCTTTTATTACCCTTGTTCTGTAGAGGAGGAAACCCAGACACAGGAGTTTAAATAGCTTTAAGTTCCGCATCTAGAAAGTTGCAGAAGGGAGTTTGAACCCATGCTGTCTGACTTTAAAAGCCATGCCCTTACCCATCGGGCAGGTCTGCCTCCCTGTGATTGAGTTTTTACTTTGTTCCCTAAAAAGCGTGTCCTTGTGTGTACGTATGTTGATACACATCGTTTGGAAATTAAGAGATGCATGATAATTAACGTTATGGGTCTGGAAGACAAGAGAGGTATGTTAACCTTTTCTCAACAAAGTACTCCAGTGACAGGACAACATGAAATCCTGTCTGACCAAATTGTTGGAAGGCAAGGACCTTGTCTTTTCAGCAGGTTGCTTAGGTCCATAAGAAGATAAGCCTGAAGATAGTTTTAGTGTGGTATGCCATATGTTTAAACAGCAATGTAGTTCTACTAAAGGGAACTTTTTTTTTGTGGCGGAAACCTCAAAGGTTTTTTATGAGTAGTGGCTTTTATTGATTTTTCCAACATTTATCTCCAACTGTAGTAATGTAATGTACTTAATTGTGGAGAACTTAGAAAAGGTAGAGAAATGTAAACAATTTTTAAAACCCCTGTAACCCCGAGATAACTAACAACGTTTTGATGGATTTCTCTCTTTAATTTTTCTATACATTGGCAAAGGATTGTTTCACTTGCTTAAAATAGAAGATAATCCCCCCTAAAGGATAGTGTACATTGTTCTGTATCACAACACTGACAGTAATTCTTAATGCTCCGTGAACTAGCCCACAAGCAGATGTCTGAAAATACAAAGTGTTCTGCCTTTAAGATAATTATCAAATCCCTAAGGGTGGATAGGGAAAAAGTAGAAAAATCCCAAGGTTGTGCTGTTTGCCGGGAACATTTTCCCCTAATCCCCTTTACCTTTTGCCTGGCTCACATCACATTGTTGAGGCCTCAACTTAGACCTTACTTAGTTTACTCTTGTACTTTTAAGATTGGTAACAGTAGATAACACTTAATTGTGCCCGACATTGTTCTAGGTGCCATACCTGTATTAATGCGTGTAATGCTTACCGCCTCCTTATTCATGGGAGTTTGTTTATCAAACAATAGATCTTTTTCTTGTATAGTTAGAATGATACTGTTTACAGAGCCTTGCATCACACATTTCTATCCTCAGTTAGCATACACTAAGGATTTTCTCATGATATTAAAAATATTTCAGGGCAGGACGCCTGGGTGGCTCAGTTGGTGGAGTGTCCAACTCTTGATTTCAGTTCAGATCATTAGCTCAGGGTTCTGGGATCGAGCCCTGGGTCAGATTCTGCGCTCAATGGGGAGTCTGCTTGAGATTCTCTCCCTCTGCCCCTTCCCCGGCTTGCGCCCTCTCTCTCTCTGTCTCTCTAAAATAAATCTTTGAAATATTTTTTCTTTATTTTTTATTTTTTTAAGTATTTTCTTCGTAAGAACATGTCACTTTATTTAATCATTATTCTATTTCAGTTAGACATCTGTTTTTTCCCCAATATTTTAATATCATAATACATTAGTTGAATATCCCAGTAAGAAAAAAAATGTTTTCTGCATCTGTGTTCTTAAGATTCATAGAAGTCATGATCAAAGAGAATGAGCTTTACGGTTTTTGATGGCCAAAAGGCCTTCCAGAAAAGTTGTGTGGATATGTACACCTATTAGCAAAAAGCGAGAGACATCTGTGCTTTGCTTACATTATCTGATACAGTTTTGCAACAATTCTGTATGATTTATACTGTTGTTTTGCCTGTCTTCCAGGTGATGGCACTGATGCCTAGTGATGTTAATTAACTTGGCCAAGGTTATCGAGATTTCTGGTTTATCTTAAACTAAAGAGCAATACTTATTATGCTTTTTTTTTTTAAGATGGCGGGGGCAGCAGGACCTAATGATTTACATTGATTTATATCAATGAATTTTTTGGTCTTTTCTCCTTGCTGTTAGCTGTTCCTTGCTGATGTTGTCATCCTATGTGTGAATGCACTGTTGACTTCTTAAATTTTTGACAGTTTGTTAGATGAACATTAATATCTAATTTTAATGCTGACTTCTTTTTTTCTTATACTTTAAATTGTTAAAGTAGTACAAGTTGATTAAGAAAAAGCAAAGAGAAAATGAAAGCCACCTGGAATCTCCTTACCCAGAAATAACTAATGTAAATATTTGGATAAATACTCTCCTGTATTTTATTCCCATATGTATACTTTACAGAATTTTTACTTGGGTTTTTAAGTAAAAACACAAGCATTTCATAGTCTCCCAGCTTCAGGCAAAATTATTTGCTTATTCCCTTGTGTTTTCAAAATACAATATATTTCCTCCCTGAGCCTTGACTATTTGGTGGTGGTGAACTGTTTTCTTCTTTATTTTCTGCTTTCTGTGTCTCTGCTCTCCATCTGTAAAACAGAAGATACTGCCCAGAGCATAGATTTGTCGTAAGGATTTACTGATAATACAAAAACTTGGTAACAGTACCTTTACTATGCCTAGGATTTTTTTTTTTTTAGTCTTGTTTTAGGTTCCCTGAGGGCAGGGACTTGGTGGTCTACATTGTTGTCGACCAAATCTTGTATGACGCTTGGCACATAGTAGACTCTTGATGAATGTGATTTATTGTTAAAGGCCACATAGTACTTAAAATGAATCTGCTGATGTGGGTAGGATGAACAAAAGCCTGTAGATGGCTGAGAGGTGGTTACAATATTTAATTCAGAGCAAATACCACAATTGGTAACCAAACTTTAAAAGCTTGCTTAGAATGTATGATGTGATTTTTTTTTTTTTTTAAGATTGTATGTATTTATTTGAGAGAGAACACAAGCAGGGGGAGCAGGAGAGGGAGAAGCAGGCTTCCTGCTGAGCAGGGAACCCGATGCGGGACTCAACCCCAGGACCCCGGGATCATGACCTGAGCCGAAGGCAGACACTTAACCGACCTATCCATTTAGGTGCCCTAGAATGTGTAATGCGATTTCTTGAGGGGCCATACACATTTGCCTCCTAAAAATACAATTAACCTTATCTATCCCACTTAGCAGGGGGAGGATATTATAGAAGTGAATTTTCTAGAACGTTTAAAGTCTTTCAAGTACAGGACATTTCAACTATTTATTTTTCTTTGTTTTTCTTTGTTGTTGTTGTTGTTTTACATAGGCTCCATTCCCGACATAGGGCTTGAACTCAGGACCCTCAGATTAAGAGTCATATGCTCTACGTACTGAGCCAGACAGCGCCCCATCTTAACTATTTTAAATGGAAAATTTTGTGTGTGAATTTTTATATTTTTCTACCTTCAAATAATAGGCAGCTTATAATGTCACTGGTTGTCAATATAATAATAGCTAACATTTATTGGGCACTAGCTCTATGTCAGGCACAGTATTAAGTGCTTTGCTTACATTATCTGATATAGTTTGCAACAATTCTGTATGATTTATACTGTTGTTTTGCCTGTCTTCCAGGTGATGGCACTGATGCCTAGTGATGTTAATTAACTTGGCCAAGGTTATCGAGATTTCTGGTTTATCTTAAACTAAAGAGCAATACTTATTATGCTTTTTTTTTTTAAGATGGCGGGGGCAGCAGGACCTAATGATTTACATTGATTTATATCAATGAATTTTTTGGTCTTTTCTCCTTGCTGTTAGCTGTTCCTTGCTGATGTTGGGTCACTCCTTCCTTCTAAGCTGCTGTGCACTGTGAAACTGAATGACAACAGCTAATATGTCTAAAATAAAAGTGTCTAGGCAGCGATTCAAGGTCTCTACGATGCTCAGGTAGTCTAGGTTGGAGAACTGAGAGATGAGGCTGCACAGGGAAAGCCGGCAGGAGCTCTGCAAGCAGGTGGATGGGGATTTGCACCTCCGCTGTGCCCCTTCCTGCCTGTGACCTGAGGCAAGCCTCAGTTTCTCTTTGACTTCTCACCCATCAAACACTGTACTTTTGCAGGGTTGTTTTTACCGAATCAAGATAATGAGTGTAGAAGTGCCTGGCGCATGGGAGGTGCTCGATGTTATTATAAAATGAGTTAGCGGTATCCACTGATCTGATTGGACAGAGGCTTTGTCTGTTTTGCTTTTCCGTCTACTTATTCAGAGGCTCTAATTCGTGTCCTGAGTAATTGGGATTACCAGATATAAAAATTCTGTGAGATCAAGTTTATTGTTACTGCTTTTAATATGTCCGTTTATATTTTAGATTTTTCCAAAGGGCTTTCAAATCTATCACTTCATGTTTTTTAGGGTGAAGCTAAAATTAGTTTTTGTTCTTCGTTCTTAGTCATCTGTACTCATTTACTATTCAAAATTATGTGGGCTTATTTTTATCCTTATTCTGTGACTTAGTCTGTTTCAGATCTTGGCTTTTACTTTATAAGCTGATTTTTATTGTATACTCACAGGGAGCCGGTTTCCCATATAGTTGAGGCTTTCTCCTTGTTGTCGACTTAGACATTTTTTGTTTTACCTTTGCGTTGCCATTTTTGTTAATTGCCTCACTGGGATGGTGATCTTATGTATTAGATACTTTCTGGAATTTTGCTGTAATTTTAAATGATTGGTACAGATTTAAAAGGCTTAAGATGTGCAGTAAATCATCTATTTTGATAAACTAGGTATTATTTCTATTGTTGCTGAGATAGGAAAGTACCTTAAGCAACATAAAAGTCATGGGCATAAAAGTATGTTAAAATTGGCAATAACATGCATAGGGAAAAAAACAGTTTTAAGTGGGGGAAATGTTTTCTAAACTACATTTCTATAATTTTGACTACTTCATTTTATCTTTTAAAATTAAATTTTGAGTTTACTTAACACATTCACTTTATCACATTTTTAGAATCCAGAAAACATCGGAAATGATACTGAAAATCATCTATAATTCTCACCTAGAGATAGTTTTGGTATCAATGTTTTCATTTTTAAAATCTTCTAGTCAATATAAACACATCGTTTTTTTTTTTTTTTAAGATTTTATTTATTTATTTGACAGAGAGAGAGATAGCGAGAGCAGGAACACAAGCAGGGGGAGTGGGAGAGGGAGAAGCAGGCTCCCCGCGGAGCAGGGAGCCCAATGCGGGACTCGATCCCAGGACTCCAGGATCATGACCTGAGCCGAAGGCAGACGCTTAACAACTGAGCCACCCAGGCGCGCCTAAACACATCCCTTAAAAAATGTGTACGCGTATGTAGTTTTATTTATTGCTCTTCATTCAGTATGTTTTCCTGTGTGATTAAATATCCTTTAAAGTGCTTATTTTTAATTGGCTGAATGGCATTCATCATATTCAACTCCTGCAATTTAATCAAGTTCATATCGTTGAATATTTAGAGTGTGACCAGTCTTTTTTATTGTTATAAACAACAGTGTGATAAGTGTCCATGTATATTGATCATTTTACACATTGATTCTTTTTTTTTTAAATTTTATTTATTTATTTGAGTGAGAGAGAATGAGAGATAGCACGAGAGGGAAGAGGGTCAGAGGGAGAAGCAGACTCCCCACTGAGCAGGGAGCCCGATGCGGGACTCGATCCAGGGACTCCAGGATCATGACCTGAGCCGAAGGCAGTCACTCAACCAACTGAGCCACCCAGGCGCCCCACATTGATTCTATTTTTAACAAATTCCTAGATATGGTCATGAAAATTGCTTTCTAGAAAAGTTACACCAATTTATATTCTTATTGACACTGCATGAGTGAGTCCATTCTTTGCACCTGTCGCCATTTTCCCACACGGCCTATCTTTGTTAATTTGATAGACAAGATTGGGCATAACAGTGCTAAGAAGCTCATTCTGTAGAGTCAGACTAAGTTTGAGTTCCTTTTCTGACACTTACTGGCTATGTAATCTTGGACAGTTTTCTTATAATTCCCCTAAGCCTCAGTTTTTTTGTAAAATTGTGATAGTAGGACCAGTAATCATGGTACCATCATCTAATATTATGGGGTGGAGATTAACAGATGATGTGTATTGAAGCATAAGTCCTTGAGAGATGCTAGCTACCATTATTTATTATGAGTAAGATTTCCCTTTATTAATATTTTGTGATTTGGTGTACCTATATTTTATACCTGGTCATAGCTGGTATAAAGGAAAGTTACTCATTTTTAAGTAACCACCTAGCTACCTTACTGAACTCTTTTATGTACTGTTAAATTGTAGGACTTAGCTCCATCACCTTTTCAGTTGAGTCTGTTGATTTTCAGAATGGTAATGTAATAATTGATGTAATAATTTGTGATGTAATAATTCAATTTTTTTCAATATTTCAATTCTTTTTTCTTTCTTATTGCATTAGTTGAAGTTAGAGAACAGTGTTGATTGATAGTAGGCACTTGGGCTTATTTCTGATTTTAATGGGACTTCCTTTCTGGTATTTCACTTTTTGAATGTCAGTGGCTATTGTTTTCTTTTTTTTTTTTAAGATTTTATTTATTTGACAGAGACACAGTGAGAGAGGGAACACAAGCAGGGGGAGTGGGAGAGGGAGAAGCAGGCTTCCCGCGGAACAAGGAGCCCAATGCGGGGCTCGATCCCAGGACCCCAGGATCATGACCTGAGCCAAAGGCAGACGCTTAACGACTGAGCCACCCAGGGGCCCCGGCTGTTGGTTTCATACATAGCTGTCCCCTACATACACACACACACACACACACTCACACACATATTCCAGCAAATAACTACAAAAGTTAAATGTGAGAAACTTGGAAATAGATTTATATCTTATGGGAGGATTCCATTAAAGTTTTAAATCCCTAAGTATCTTTTAGGCACATCTTCAAAAATATTTTTTTAGTGTTTAATTCATATTCTCTTCCTTTTTAATTGAGCGTGCAGTCAGTTTAAATAAATCTTAAATTTCAGCAAGGCTGAAATATTACTGCTTTCAATGTACTTAATGATTCTGTCCTTGTCTCAGTGATATACACTTCAAGACCTATTCTTTTCACTATTGCCCACTGTTACATCATATTTGTAAAATATGAGTAAAAGTAAATGAAACAATTTTTACTCCTGGAATAGAACTTTTTATTCAAATGAAATCTTAGGAGCAGGGTCCCAGTGTCCTCCATATTCAGCCTCGTAGGCATTTTTCAGAGCACTGTTTGAAAACTACTTCCCCTCAGAAAAGATTCAAATAATTTACAAATCCCCAAAATGACAGTGCTACTAAACCTGAAGTTTTCAGTGGTTAGCAGGAAAACCACCTTGTGATGTCGTGAGGTTTTTATTAGATAGATTTTGTACTGAAGTTCTAATTTAGCATGTTTAAAAAGATGACCAAGTATGGCAATATGTGCTACATGAAAATAGGGTATTCACAAATCTAGGTAGTCTCTTTCTATCATCAGGTTCCTGAAATTTTGGTCCTGGAGTCTCTTCTTTTTTGTAGTCTTCCATCCATCCATTATTGTATTTTAAAATACCATCATCATGCCAATGACAACCAACGTTCTCTCTCTCTTCTATGCAGCTGTCTTGGGACAGCCCCATTTGTCTAGCTATTGGTATCTGAAATGAAAATTATCTAAAACAATTTTTATCCTTCCAAATCTGTGTCTTTCCAAGCCTTCCCCACTTCAGTAAGTGTTATCTTCTTCTCAGCTGTTCAAACCAAAAATCTAGAAGTTCTTGATTGCTCTATCATTCCTCTTCCATAACCAATCCAGTTCATGAGCATTTAATTAATACATGGAGTGAATTGAATTAACAAGAGTGTCTGGGTGGCTCAGTCGGTTAAGCATCTGCCTTCGGCTCAGGTCATGATCTCGGGGTCCGGGATCGAGCCCCGCGTCGGGCTCCCTGCTCAGTGGGGAGTCTGCTTCTCCCTCTCTCCTCCCCCTGGACCCCACTCATTATCTGTCTCTCTCTCTCTCTCTCAAATAAATAAAATCTTTTTTAAAAAGTTGTTCAATATTAGAAATATCTATTATCATAGACTAAAATCCACCTGGTTAATGTGTATTATTACAATTTGAATACACTATGTAATTTACCTTTCTTATTTGTAGAGCTTTTGTGGATAGTGTAAGTAAGGTTAGGCATATATTTGGTTAGTTCTGTGCCATCTTTGTTAGGTTTCGTCAACGGAATTATGTAGCCTCTTAACCACTGACATGCTTTCCATGTTCTTCAGTGCCCTGAAATAATCTAAGTGAAGCTGGGTGCTTTGGGGTTTTGCTAGAACACACCCATTGAACCTACAGGTATAGCGTCCTTTATCAGGAATGGAATAGAGGATATAAATCTTGCACAGTTTTATTTCTTCCATGGTATCGACACTTGTAAACTTTTCTTAAGTCAGCTTTACTTATGGATTCTTAATTTATTGGCATGAAGATTTATGGGGAGAATCCTTTCCATTTTATTGAACTTTACATTTGTCTTGTTATGTATTTGCAGAACTCCCCACCTCTTGGTCTCAGTTTTAGGATATTCATCGTTCATTCGTGCATTCAGAACCAGCTCCTCATTTTATTAACCAGTTCTACTTTTTCTTTTTTGCTTCCTGGTTTATTTATTCCTGCTTTAAATTTTATTCCTTTGTTCACCTTTATTTGGTTTGCTTGCTCATTTTAACCTTTCCAATTTTAAATTGAGTCATACCATTAATTTTTCTTTGAGTATCAGTTTGGCCACATCCCCTAGATTATAATTTTATTTTTTATTTTTCTTTAACTATGCAGTTCTTTGGGAGAGAGTTTTAATTTATAGATAATTGGTTTTTAAAACTTGTTTTTGGCTATCTGCTGCTAACTCCTCTCTGTGTATCATGGCCAGAGTATATTTCCATTCTCTGGGTTTGGGTTTTTACTAAATGCCTTGAAAAAAGGTGGTCTAGTGCAAATGTCCACCTGTTTCTGAACTTTGAAGTCAGGCAGTTTTGTGGTGAATTACTCTGTATTTGAGATAAGGGTCATTTTTATTAACACTGCTGTTGCTTAAATTCATATAAACCCTAGAGTTTGATGCCATCATCATCATTTAAGGCCTATGAATGAGAGAAGTAAATCTAATGCTTTGGATTGTCGGGGCTTTCTGTCATCTTTGTGTAAGGATAGGATGGTGTTAACTTTCAAAATAAGCTGATTTCCCAGTTTGTTTTAGAAGTATTTGAGTTCCTTAAATGGGGCTTCTCTGCTCCTGGATCTGCACACCTCTGGGCCTGTGTGTTCCCCTCCTGTGTGTTTGCTAGGACATCCTGGGGGTGGGAGTTGAGCCAGTGGCTGTGGTTTCTCCATGGTCCTCACTGTGCTCTTTATCAGTTGAATAGTGTGACAGGGAGCATCTTCCAAATCCTCCCCACCGTCCCCCTCAAGATTGTAAAGCTTTGGAAATAAAAATTATCTTTTCTTTCCTGACCTGTTTATGGATGGGATGAATAAACTGGCCAAGAGAAAGGGCAGAATCATAGAAATTACTCCACATTCTTAAATACGGGGAATGGTGGCAATTCTAGTGATTACTGTGAGAAAATTAACAAATTACTCTTCTTTTCTGGAGGAGAACAAAATGCTTCAAATGACTGCCTTTTTATTTCCCTGGTAAGCTCCCTACTGTTCCGTGTTCTCTGAGGTCTTCTGATTGCATTAAAGAGAGAGCCGCTGATTGGTCCCAATGTCCGCACAGAGACTAGATTCAGAGTACAGGGAGCATGTTTAGAGTATGATTTTGAAGAAACACTAGGAATCCACTTGTAAGGGAAAATGTCACAAAATCGCTGTTGTGACTTGGGTTGAGGTAGGAAGTTTTAGTGCTGGCCTGCGTGGCTGGGAAGCAGGTGCCAGGTTGGCAAGTGCCGCTTAGCCTCGAGACCGCCCCATGCTGCGAGAGCACCTGAGTGAAGCCATGGCAGGTGGAGAAACACTTTGGAGCTCCGGAGTGACAGCCAGAAGCCAGAATGCCGGTTTGGCAAGTGTGCTGCTGGGTGCTGAGTCCTGGGCCTGAGCATCCCTCAGAATAGCAGGTAGATCCAAAGTGTTTACTTCCCACCTTGGTAGCAAATGAGCGCTTCAGTTTTATGTGCATTTCAGTAGATTTGAGTACTTATTTGTTGATCAGCACCTCCTCTAAGCAGGACAGTTCCACCTGGATTTACATTTGAACAAAATCCTGAACTCATTTTCTTCCCACTGTGTGATAGCCTCTCACTCTGCTTTTTGTATGATCACTGAAAAAATAATCAGCACTGGAAATAAAATAAGAAGATTATTTATCTTAGAAATACTGGTTCCAAAGTTGCCAAAGCTGTGCTTTCCAGTAAAGTAACTCTTTGTTTACCAAACCAAGTGGGTTAGGAATCTCTCCTAAGAGTGGGAAACGGAGTAAGTCAGTCCTCTCTGTACCCCCTTTTCTCTGTGCACATGCACATGGCGTGTACACACACACACACACACACACACACCAGCGCAGAGGAGAAAAGGTGCGGGGACAAGGTAGGAGGTCCAGGGCCCAGCAGTATGCTAAGACTCCTATATTTAGTAGTCTTTCATCAGTTTCTTCATCTAGGTAGTCATTTGGTTTAACAAGCTGTCCTAATAATATTCATTGCACCTTTACCCCTTCCTCAAGAATCTTTCACACTCAGATGTTTAATAATTATTTTAATCATATAAGCATCCCAGCACGCTCACTGATCTTTCTTTGGGAGTTTTGATTTTGGGTGGAGGGAGTCTGCAAGGAGCTATGAGAGGAGTCTTTAGAGTGGATTACTAAATGGCAGCGCTAAGCCTGTGGGTATCTCCAGGGCTGGGACAAAAGATTGACAATGGATCAGAAGAGAAGGTGGGAGAGCAAAGAAAACGACTCCCCCGCCCCCCTCCGCCGACCCCTCAGTTTCCTGCCAGAGATGCTTTTCCTGACTTCTGGTCCTGACTCCTGGTCCTGACTCCTGGCATTCCTGGCCCCCTGGGTCGCATAGAGGCAGGGAAGGCATGCAGAGTTGGGGTGATTTTAACAGACTTACACTCAGTTTGTTCATAGACAGATGTGCACACCTTTTCTCTGCCCCACCGAATCCATTCTCCTGGCTTACACTTCTTAAAAAAAAACCTTATCCTTCCCTAACACACCCCCCACCCCAATCATCTTTATTTTACATCTTTCCTGTCTAACTTATTAAAAGAAAACATGAGCTATCCTTTCCTCTTCCTCACACACTTGCTCCAGAGCTGGGACTTGTCACCTGCATTTTGTGGTTCCCCAGAGGACCCGTGGGTAGAACGGGGGCCTTTTGTGATGTCGGACAGGGAAAAAACTTACATCTTTATATTCCTGTCCTCATTGAAGTTGAGCATTTCCCTCAATTATGAATGTAATAAATCCAGTATCAGTAACAGCCTGTATGACTTTATCACCTGCAGAAATCATAAATGTTTTCCTGTCGTGTCACAGTTGAAGTAAATACTCCAAAATACCATTTTCACTTTTAGCTACTTCAAAATCATGGTAGTTATTAGAGCAGCTCCTTCTTGTTCTTTTCCTGTGTTCATAAAAAAAATATATGTCACTAAATTCACAATTTTTACTTATCTCGATGACTATATTTTACTGTATTAGGCTTCTTTGTAATGCCGTCTGTGTTTTTATTTTACATATTTAACAGCATTACTTTGGAATGAGGTCTGTAGCCTTCAGGAGCCCAAGAAGAGGGTGTATGGTCCAGAAACTTGGTTGAGAACATCTGCTGTCCATCCCTCTCTTCATCTCACTGAGATAGCTCCCTCCAGGGCCACTGGATGCCTTTACCCAGTGTCTTCTTCTCGATCATTTTGCAGTGTATTTGTGTCATTTGATGCCATCAATTTCTTTAATACTTTTAAAAATATTTTTATTCTACTTCTTTATCTTTTGTCTGGACCCATTGGCTTTATCTTAGATAATATATCCTATTTGTTTCTTTTTTTTTTTTTCCCATTATAACTTTAGATACCAGTCACTTTTTGTTTGAACTATTAAATACCTTCCTAATGCATCTTTTGGTTTCTTGCCCCTCCTCCCAAACTAATGCAGCTGGAGTTATCATCCTAAAATGTAGTTAGAAACATGTCATTGGCATTGCCAGAAACTCTTGGGGGTTTCCCATTACCTTTCTAAAATGTGGGTAGAAATATGCCATTACCTTTTTAAAATTTTAATTCCAGGGTAGTTAACATACAGTGTAATATTGTTTCCGGTGTACAATATAGTGATTCAACACTTGCATCCGTCACCCGGGGCTCATCACAACACGTGCCCTCCTTCATCCCCATCACCTGCTTCACCCCTCCCCCTACCCAGCTCCCCTCTGGTGACCAGCAGTGTGTTCTCTAGAGTTCAGAGTCTGTTTCTTGGTTTGTCTCTCCTTTTTCCCTTTGTTTTGATTCTTAGATTCCACAGAAGAATGAAATCATACAGTTTTGTCTTTTTCTGACTGCCTTACTTCACGTAGCGTTATACCCTCTAGCTCCATCCATGTTGTTGCAAATAGCAAGATTTCATTATTTTCTATTGCTGAGTAATATTCCATTGTGTATACACCACATCTTCTTTATCCAGTCATCTATCAATGGACACTTGGGCTGCTTCCATAATCTGGCTGTTGTAAATAAAGCTGCAATAAACATAGGGCGCATGTATCCCTTTGAATCAGTGTTTTTGTATTCTTTGTGTAAATACCCAGTAGAGCAATTTCTGGATGGTAGGGTAGCTCTATTTTTCACTTCTGGAGGAACCTCCAGACTGTTTTCCACAGTAGCTGCAGCAGCTTACATTCTTCCCACCAACAGTGCACGAGGGTTCCCCTTTCTCCACATCCTCGCCAACACTCGTTCCTTGTGTTTTTTATTTTAGCCATTCTGACAGGCGCGAGGTGATATCTCATTGTAGTTTTCATTTGCATTTCCCTGATGATGTGATGTTGAGCATCTTTTCATATGTCTGTTGGCTCGCTGCATGTCTTTGGAGAAATGTCTGTTTATGTCTTCTGCCCATTTTTTAGTTGGATTATTTTGTTTTGGGCTGTTGAGTTGTCTAAGTTCTTTATAGATGTTGGATACTAAACCTTTATCAGATATGTCATTTGCAAATACTTCTCATGTTCAGTAGGTTGTCTTTTAGTTTTGTTGATTGTTTCCTTTGCTGTGCAGAAGCTTTTCATTTTGATGTAGTCCCAATAGTTTATTTTTGCTTTTGCTGCCTTTGCCTCAGGAGACATTATCTAGAAAAATATTCCTATGGCCAATGTCAGAGACATTACTACCTGTGCTCTCTACCATTCCCTTTTTTGAAAAACTTTCAGTGGTTTCCCAGTAGCAGAGTTGAAACTCTGGTATGGCTGGCGTTCAGAACTTTCCATGAACTAGCTATATCCCGACTTTCTAGCCTCTTCGACAGCAGTATTAATCGCACAGTGTTCTGCATATTTTATTATCTCTCACATCTCTGGGCCTTTGATCCTGTTGTTCTCTGGGCAAAAATCCTTTCTTGCCCTGCCTTACCTTGCTCCCCATCTTCCCCCAAGCACAGGTGCATACACCGTAGTCTGGGTGGGACTGTGTTGTCCCCGTTGGTCTCCACTCAGTTTATATGCCACCTCTCCAAACCTCAAATCATAGCCAGTGTCCTTGTCTCTTGTCCTGACGGTTACTGCTGTTGGTAGCATTAATTGTGACGTACCCTATACATTCTAGATGTTCGTTTACCTGGTTTCCCTAGTGCAGTTTTCTATTCCTTAGGGTAGCACCTGTCTGCGTGTTTATACCGTCTCTCATCTTCCCTCAGTATTATTCCTTTGACATAGCAGGCTTTCAAATACATGGCTCTTGAGTGAGCACATCCGTTCACGGCGTACTGGCTTAACCTCTCGTCCAGTTTGGTTGGGTAATCGTGGAACATGCTGCTATTTTCCTGCCTGACACCAGAGTATTACTTCTTAAATGTACACAGTTTTAAAATGAAATGTGATCAACTAGCTAACATTTATATATAAAAATGCCCTAAGAACTGAGGTACGCTGTAATTAATGATACTACTCTTGGTAAAATCCCTCGTCATAAGAATCTCTTTTTTTCATAGAAGATTTTGTTAAATAGCAATTATTTAAGGGAAAAAAATCATCATGGCTTTAATTTCTCAGTAGTTAATAACTTTTAGATCTTAGGAGAAAGCTAACTCAGAAAAGTGTAGCAATTTATTACTTGAGGAGAGAGTTCTGTGGCTAGAAATTAAAATGTTAATGAAATTATGTTATGAGAGAGGTGGGAGGGGATGCCTGCCCCTTGTCTAGAGCCATTTATTTTAAAATACTTTTTCACAGTCCACCACCTCAGTTGTCTCATTTTCTACCAGAAAAATCCTTGCTTCCTTTCAGGTGTCTCTTACTGTTTCTTTTTTCTTTTTTTCCTAATTATATTTGCATTTTGTCCCTCGTCCCTTTACTCCTGCCCACTGTCAGACCAGTGTTTTTCTTCTGAGTCACTGGCTCCCAACCACTTTGATGCCCATGTTTCTTCTCGGCTTTCCATCACCATCTCCTGATGATCTTCACTGGCCGAGGTATTCGTGGCCCTTACACCTTCAGTATGTTTGGCTTTTCCAAACATGGAAACAATGGGGGGGGTTACCCCCCCATTCCCTCTGAGAAACATCGCTCTAAATTATTAATTTAACAAGATTCATATGGCAAGATTATGAACAAAAGCATAGCATGGGGCATTTGAACTACAAATGGCTTGAGTTTTTGGTTGTATAAACACGTGGTGAGAAGAGCTAGCGGGACACCAACATAGCCTTTGCCTCCATATTCTTTCTTGTCATTAGTAAAGAGAGAACTTTTAGGATTACATCAGTGAGAACATAAAATAATGAAAATCAGGTTTTCTGTTTTTTGTTTACAATTTCACTTTTCCCATAAACTTTAATATTTAGCATTTACTATGTGCCAAACACAGTTCTAAGTTACCATGTATATTAACTCATTTAATCTTTATAACAACCCTACGCTGTTGGTGGTGTGTTTTCTAGTGGATAAAACTGAGACACAGCAATTAAATACCTTGTCCAGCTTACTGAGTTGTTGGAAGAGAGTATGGTATGGTGTTGGTTTTTATATTCATAAATTATAATTTCTTCCTCTTGCTCATCCTCTTTTCTTTGGACCCCGTGCTGGAGTAAACTCTTCCCTGGAATTTATAGTAAAGGTTCAGAAGACCACTAAATCAGATCTCTAGAAATCGTGGTGCCTTTATAGGAAAGCATGGTCCAGTCTAGCTAGCCCAGTTCTGTTTGGTACACTGAGCAATTGGTTTGTCACTGGGAAAAAGTTTGGGTGGAATACCATAACCCTTTTCTAACCTCAAAATAGGGGTGCCCAAATATGGCAAAGCACATACATTAAGGAGAGTGATAAACCAGTCTTAGGATTATTGATATAAAAATTCTTGGGGTTATACCAGCATATAATCCTCTCAAAATGTAGTCATGTTTCTATGTTAGACAGTCTATTAGTATAATTCACAATGTTAGTTTAAGAAGAAAGTATGATCATCTTAATATCTTACTGCCATCCACATTCCTTATTTTTTTCCTAACTCTTTCAGGTAGGAGGAAGATGTATTTCTATAAATGACTTTTCAAAGGCTCTGCCAGTGTGGGTGTTTATGTGTAGATGTTTATAGACACAAAGTGACATGCAGCTAACACTTCTGAGTGCCTACTGTGTGCCTGACATTGTTCCAGGTGTTGTATATGTATTAGCTCACTCGGTTTCGAAACAATCGTATTCTTTTTTTTTCTTTTACAATTGAGAAAAGTGAGGTACCGGGGAGGTGCACTTGGCCGAGGTGATGTATATGTATGTTGTATGTCTGTGTGTACGGCCGGACCGGCAATCCGTATAATGCTTAATAATAAAACCCTAGAGGCGTTCCCATCAATATTGGGAGCAACGCAAAATCTTTTGCCATTAATACAGTGTAATTAGATAAAAGTATGGAGTAAGAGATATAAAAATTGGTAAGGAAGAGGCCATCTGATGATTTTCTGTTGTTATATATACAGGAAAATCCCCAGATCCTCCATGAAGCACTGCTAGAGACATGAAGAGTCATGGAGATACCTGGTTCACTAAAGCTTTATGTGAATAAAATAGTGATTTTTTTTTTTTTTGGACACCAATAGTAACAGTCAGTAGATATAATGAGAGAAGAAAAAAAAAACTTTCATTCACAGCAGCAAGAACAAAAGCAAAATATCTTAAGACAAGCTTAGTAAGAAATTTATGTCTCATGAAGAAATCTAGAAAACTATATTGAAAGATAGAAAAAATTTCAATAAGTTCTTTTTTACTAAGGTATAATTTACAACAATATCCTATGAATTTCAGGTGTACATCAATAGTGATACAATATGTTTATACATTATAAAATGATCCCCACGAAAAGTCTGGTTACTATCCGTCAGCATACAAAGTTAGTACGGTATTCTTGACCATATTCCCCTTCTGAACATTATAGCTCCGTGGCTTATTCATTTTGTAGTTGGAAGTTTGTACCTCTTAATCCCCTTTATCTCTTCCACCCCCCCAACCCTCCTGCGTCTGGTAAACAAACTGTGTTTGTTTCTTGTTTGTGAGTCTGTTTCAGTTTTGTTCGTTTGTTTTTTAGATTCTGCATGAGTGAAATCATATGGTATTTGTCTTTCTCTGACTTATTTCACTTAGCATCGTACCCTCCAGGTCCATCGATGATGTTGCAGATGGCACGATCTCATCCCTTCTTATGGCTGAGTAATATTTGTGTGTGTACCAAATTGTTCTTGATGGAACAGTTGAACAAATCAGAGTGCTTTTTAAGCAAGTATTACGGTAGCACAGCCTCCATCAAACTCCCAACAGCTTTTTGGTTAAAATCCATCAAAACAATTCTAAAGTATTTGGAAGCATGTACGTGTAAAAATAGCCAGGATAAAAATATGAAAACGAGGAGAAAACATGTAATGAAAGAAGACTTGCACATGCAGGGTTCCCAATATATTCTAAGTCTACAGTCTTAATATACGATACAGGCAGAGACCTGGAAGAAGATCAGTGGGACACAATTGGAAGTGTGGAAGTAAACCCAGGCTTACAAGGCGTTAGTATAACATAGGGTCCTATCACCTGTCCGCTTAAACTCTCCCGAAGTTTTCCATCTCAGACTATAAGCCAAGGCCTAGTGTGACCTACGGTCTTGCTTCTCAACTTAGGATCCCGGGGCCCACAGCAATGGCGTCAGCTGTGAGCTTGTTAGGATGCAGCATCTCGGACCCCAGCCTGGACTTCCTGAATGAGAATCTTCAAGATCTTCACGGTGCAAATGCTATGTGAGGTCTGAGAAGCATTGCCCTTCAGAGCCCACATGACCTGGCTTCTCCTGAGGCTGCCCTCCTGCCTTCCATCTTATCACTGCTCCCCCTGCTCATTTGCCACCAGCGTGGCTGGCCACGTTGCTGTTCCACAGACGCACTCACCTGTCAGGGCTTCATACGTAGTCCTCCCTCTTCCTGTGCACATCTCCTTTGCTTCCTCCAGGTCTCCGCACACGTCACCTCATCAGAGAAGCCTCCCCTGACCCAGAGTTTCTTTGTTGCACTCACCATCACCTGACACGGATGTGTCGCTCAGATTCTGTCTCCCCCCCACCCCCCAGTACGCGGTGAGCTTGGTGACAGAAAGGGACTTGCTTCGTTCCTGCTGTATCCCCCGCCCCTGGCCCCTAGGAGGTGCCCGATTGCTGAGCGAAACTGGTATTAAAAATTACAAGTAAGCTCTCTAAGAGTTCTGAAGAGAGGGAGAAATGACACCCAACTCTTGTTTTTCACTGTAGTTCTGTTCTATGAAGTTGCTGCAAATACTGACCCGTGGCTCCCAGAGAACGTACAGGAGTCCGTGTCTGTGAGCCTCGAGTCAAAACATTTTCACGGCCCGATCAACACATAACCTTGTTGTACGCGTGTTGCTGTCTAAAGACACCTTATGTCGTACTGTTGATGCACGGATGCCGAACTCCCAGCCAGCAGTGCCCCATCTCCTGCCCACAAGGCTCACCTGGCACGCATCTGCTCTCCGTGAGGCACCCCGTGGCCTTCTCGCACTTACCAGCACTGGCCAGCACCTCAGGGCTAGGCTTGGGGGCCAGGTAAACAGCACGTGCGCCAGCAGAAAGCACCAAATGCGAAAGACGTATCGCTAGATGGTACTTTTTAGGACACGAGTTTACAGTATGAGAGCTTCGGCAAGGAGGCGAAGCCTCACTTTGTTCAGCCTCAGCTGGAATGTGTCCTCGGGCCACTCTGATGTTTCGCCTCTCTGCACAGTCCACAGGATGACTCTGAAGCACCACGAGTATTAGTTTGGAGGTTACAAATACATTTTTACAAGTAGACCAATCTGCAAATACAGAATCTGCAAATAATGAGGACCAACCACACATCATTCTCTCCATAAATATTTATTGCCTTTCTGTGTGCTCTGCTCCCAGAATTACCCACCACTCAGACATTTATCAAGTCCTGGCCTTGTGCCCGGCCCTGTGCAAAACTCCAATAATCCGAAGACAAATTTAACTGTGTTCCAGGGAAGGCTTCCTGATGGAGGGGTCTTAGCTGAATCTTCGGTAATAGTGGGTAGGATTTTAATAAGTGAAGCCGTGGAGAAAAAGGTATTTTAGAAGAAAGATCCTGTAAGTCACTGGTCTTCTTAAACTTGGGTACACATTAGACTCACTTGGCCTATGGCCAGTCCAAAAATAAACATCTCTAGGTATGAGACTCTGGCATTGGTGTATTTTAAATCTCCCCAGATGACAACCAAATAAAGCACTGCTGTAAATACTCGTGTTTGGGTAGGATGTAAGTTATGTGAAGGGAAGAGCAAATAAATCTGGAAAAGGGATTTTGACCCAGGTATGGACATGCCGTCACTGATTAGCACATACCTGCTAAATACCTGCTGTGTGGCAGGCACTTTGCAGGGTCCTGGAGACACATCAGGAAACAAGACCCAGGCATCCCGCCTTGTTCGAGTTTACAAGCGAATGGTGTTGGCATTTGTTTAGAATTATTCACGTTCTAAATTTAACTTATGATAGTATATGGTGATTTGTATTTGGAAGGAATCTTGTCCTCAGTGCTCAGAAAGCTAAATTTCCTATTGAAATTATTACATCGCCCTCTGATACGAACAGAACGCTATAAAGAGAAATTGTTATAAACCTCTGTGCTGATTTCACTCAGCATTGTCTAACACAGCCACACATCGTATTAGCCTCTTAGTGGTTTTCCATTTCTTGCACACCAGGACGGTTGTCTAAATCCAGTCGTGTGCAGGAATTTAAAATCACTGCTGTGAGGGCCTCTGGGAGTATTAACTGAAGCAGTTCATTTTGCCATCTTAGAAAGAATTGGTAGGTAAGGCACTCTCTTGATTATCAATGAGAATTTAGATAGAACTCCTAATTAACAGAGAACTTTGGGTTATAGTCGGTTTGTAGTTGCTTTTGTATCGCTTGCTGCATATCATGCTTTTCTTTCCTGTTCCTTTACACAGTACACTCTGACACGCTCTTCTAGACAGACCTCCTGATAGAGCTTTCTTGTAATCTGTCTGATGCTCTTTCTAGCCTGACTCTGCCAGTCTCTCTTTTCACAATGCTCCTGACCAAGCAGTGTTTGAATTAGTTTGCTAAGTAGACTAATTTAATGCCTAAAGAACAAGCCCCCATGCCCGACCTCGGCTTTCAGCTGGGATGCACAGCCCAGAGAGAGCATGATGGACGCAAACGAGCACACACCAGGTAGAAGGCGAGGAATGGCATAGACCGTGGGACATAAAGGTCCGCAGCATCAGGAGAGAAGAGTTAAGTTCTGACTTGGCTTCGATGATGAGGTTGGCAATATTACCATTACTACAAGAGGCAAAGTCTCATTAAGTTGTTAGAATTCAGAGACTGTCTTGTCTGTATTTTATATAAAATTACCCACTTTTGGTCAGCTTTTCCTCAGTTTCAGTTTACTGTATTTTATTAATATGGATGATATCATGTGCTTTTTATACCTCTTTTAGAATCATTTATGGCCTTTTTCCCTCATGAATTTTCTCTCTCTTCCTCCCTTATATATGAGCTGTTCTAGTAACCTGCTTCATTGGCATTTAGGATGTCCTTAATATTCTCTGCACTTTTCTAAAATTCCTTGATTATTTACAAGTTTAATGAGAATTGAAGATCATCTTTCTAAAGACTTAGTTGTTTAATGAACTTTTAAAAATACTGAATGGGAAGTTAATACTGGGAAATAATTGAAGTCTTATGCTGTGGGTTATGTTACCACAAAATGACTGCAGAAAAGTTTTTCTTTTTTGACCACTGGGAAGAAATAACTTTTTGTGGATTTATTTACTGTTTGTCTCTGAACCCTAAAGAGAATTGAGGTTTATTTGCTCTTAGTGATGTGGCACTGAAAGATCGTCAGACCCATAGAATTTTTATTTTGAGGAACATTATCTTCCCTCTTTGTTACGGAATTTTTTTCTTTATTTTTTTAACCTTTCCCTTCATACGTGTTTTAAAAGTGGTCTGATCAGAGTTAATTTATGTAAGTATTTTCATCACTTTTTTTTCCGTAATAGTTCTTTATAGCAAAATCTTTGTTGAATGTTGTTCGAGGGGGTGTTTTTCCTGCCTTAGTTCTGAACCACCTGAGAAATAGACAAAGGAGCCAGGCAGATGGGCATCAAAATAGCTCTTTTCTGATGGAACTATTGCAGGACGTGACTTAAGAGCCCAGCTTAAAGAGCTTAATGATGTTGAACCCTCCAAATTAGAAAGCTTTAACCACCCAATCTCAGGCAGTGCTGGGGAGCAAGGCAGCCTGGGCAGATCCCAAAGAGAAAAGTGCAGAGGAAAGGGGCCGGGCTTTGCTTACAAAATTCCTCTTCCCAGACTCACCCACCAGATAAGTCATCCTCCAGTGAAGGGGCAGAGGCCGGAGGGCGGGTTGCACCAAGGGAGGCCACTCTAGTTGGGAAGCTGAAGCCAGAGCGGGAGACCCGCAGGAGGAGCCTCTCTCATGCCAGAGGCTGGAGCTCCCTCAGCCCACAGCGGCTGACAGCAGCCTCCGTGGAGGGGGTTACAGGAACAGTGCAAAGAGCTGAGGGCTCTTGGAGGAGCTCACCCTGTCGTAAAAGAGAAATAAAACCTGCCCGGGGGCACTTTTGTTCACTTGTTAGTACCTGATTGATTTTGCTCCATTCTCTTACACTGTGGGTATAAATTAGGGTTTTTGTTGGTTCTTTTTTTTAATTCTCAAAAATAATAAAAGGTTTTGCTGATATTTTAACCTTTCAACCTTTGGGGGACAGTTGGGGAAATTTGATAGAACAATTTTGCTTCCATGGTGTTACTGTTAGGATCGGGAGAGATTGTATATTAATTGGGGAACAAATCCATATTAAGAGAAAGGTACCAGGAAGTGGGCTTGGGTCACCGGGGATGAAGAGAACTGATTCCCAACAGCAGAGGCAAAGCCCACGTGTTCACGTTCAAATTTCAGCGGACGTACAAGGTCCTCTCATGTGGTTGAAGCTCCTGACATTAGACACACCCATTGGCACTGACGGATGTCCGTGTGCGCCCAGAACCCTACTACACTGCCTGGTTTTCTCCTGTCCTCGGGGCCCACCGAGCTCGGCCCTCTACTGCAGTGCCCACCCAGCCCAGGGTGGGAAGTGGACCAGGGCCTGTGACTAGGGAAGCCAGCCGGGCCTTTCACCTACAGATGTTTTAATGTGCTTAACATTATCCAATACTAGCAACCAAGGTAGTCTAAATACCACAGCAGGATCTGATTAGCTTTTTCAGATCACTGCCTTTATTTGCTGTTTGCAAAAAAGCTTAATCCAGTGCTAGAGATCAGGCTTCCTGCTGAGCCCTTGGGTAGTTTTCTTTCCTTTGTGTTCACCGGTGGCTGGAATTAGTGAGAAGATACCTCCTCCTCCTCCCGAATTAAAGCTATAAAGTAGTAACTATAGTAGCAAGGGAAGAAAACCCAGGGCAAAAGAGAAGACTTGCAATTCATACTAAAGAGTTTACTTTTTATACACAAAAAAGTTTTAATATGAATTCGTAAATACTGACCTCACCGTCTCTGATCTCATCAGTGCATTGCTTAAGTTTTATTAGGTTTTAGTTGTTGGGATCACTTTGCATTAATGTATATGTTTTATTTTTATGTTACTAAATCAAACTCAGTTTTACCAAAAGAAGTACATTTACTCACTGTCTGACTGGCCTTGACTTATATTCTTCACTCATTTCCTCATAAAATTTCAAAAAGAAATACCACCACACCACTTAAAAAAAATAAATTTTAACTCTCTTCGTTTCTATGTTCATATGTTTACCTAAGACATAAAATTTGAATTCTGGGTAATTCACCTTATAATTTGCAATAAACTGTAATATCAGAGATGCTTTATCTTTAACGGGCTTCTGACATCAGACCATAGGCTTAACCAAGGCAGAAACATTCCTGCAACCCTTGGTCGAAAAAGAACAGTTTTGCTTTAGAAATTAGTGTGACATGCAAACCTAATAATAATGACATTCAGTTAAAAAATATTTTCACAGGTTTGAAATTTTCTAACATTTTGGGAATGATATACTTTCATAAAAGATTAATCTCTTTGGAGGAAAAATACAGACCAATGGTGATCTAAAGCATACTCTGTATTTTTGTTTTATTTCTGGTAACAGTGATTTTTTTTTTTTTTAGGCTTTTAGTACACATAAGGAATGTTTTCTTCCGTGAGATAACTGAAAAATTTCAACTATGTAGAGTAGGCCTTCTTCCTCTTGTGTTGTAAACGGGGAAAATCTCATTTACACGTGAGTGGTCACAATTAAGTCCCCACCGGCCAGGAGTCCCAACAGATACTCCTGTTCCCCAAGTAGTCACAAGGGACCCTAATCGTGAGTAGCCTCAGTATTTGTATATATGTAAAGAGAGATTGATTTAGATGGTTTGGGGTGCTTTACCCAAATCTTGTATCTTGGAAAAGCCTGGGCCCTGCGTAATTCAGCCTGTATCAGAAAGTCGTAAAAGCTGCTCTCGCCTTCGCCCTTCTCATGGGCACTGGAATGAAGAGTGGATGCACGCCCGTGTGGGGGGGTGGGGGGCGGCGATCTTTCTCCAAAGTAGGTCGTAGGACAGCTGTAGATGTCTTTTTCCTTTTCCTTGAGCAGGGAGATCCTTACACAACACCTGATGGTGTTTAAATTTTGGTTGAACTTTTGTAATAATCAGAGGCCACTAGAGATGGAACTTATGCAGCCCTCAAAAGCCAGTAGTCCTTAGCGTTATAAATACTGCGGTCTGGAACTTTGGACATAAATCGGGAGGTAAGAAGCATCCTCCCCGAGGGGACTGATTTTTTTATATTCCTCAAAAAATACCACCATACTACTTCTTCGTAAAGTTAACTTGTCCCTGAGCTGAAATTTGAGTATTACATCTGAACAAATTTTATGAAAAAATCAAATGCTTTTAACAGGTATAATATGTTGTATATTAGAACATAATGAAAGCCTTTATTTAATGACATGAGTAACTAGAATCCATCATAAAAGAATTTTACATTGCTATTGGGCATACTGTAAGGTGGGCTGTGCTGGTGGTTTAGGTTGAAGTTAAATAGTTTTGTCTAAAGATACAGTTTAGAGGACACATTTGGCACACAGTTGGACCACACTTGTTTTATCTTCCTACGCTATGCTCTTAGTGAACTTTCTAAAATTGTAAGCTCCTAAACCTTTGTCTCTTGCGGTCTTACTTTCATTACCTCTCTCTCTCTCTCTTTTTTTTTTTTTTCATTTTATTGCCTTGCAACAAATTAACCAATATCTAAGAATACTTTGGATTTCCCGGTGCTTCCAGGGAAATAGTTTTACTATAGCCTTCTGTCCCATTTCACTACGGACTCATTTATTAAAGAAAAGGAATTACTGCGGTAGCGAATTGCTACTTTGACACACCTCATGTCCTTTATTTCTCAAAACCCAAAAGCTAATAGAACGGGAGGATAGCCTCAACTTTTTGGAAACGTGCAACTTTTATGACTTGAAAATATAATTGGCTTCTTTGTTCCGCGCATGAAAAACAAGGAGGAAAAGCCGAAGGCTGCCCAAGCCAGGTGTTTCTTGCTGGCAGCCTGCTGCCTGATGACTGGGCTCCCAACGAGCAGCTGCCGGAGAGTCGGCTTTGTCTGGCCTATTGTTGGAGCACACCCCTCGTTAATACTACATGCTGCCCGGGGCAGACCCCGAGAATGACATCAACTTGCTTATCTTAGAAACCTGTGAACCTGACCCAGGGTGCTGAGGTTGGCTTGCATCTGCCCGGCCAACTCATTGTGAGCTCTCTGGCCCATGATTGGCTGTTACTCCACTCGGTAATAGGTTAAGCAAAGACACTGCCATTTCCATCTGTTCAGCCATTCATTGTTCTTCCTGCCTGCCTGCAAGTCTGCAGCTAAAACTGTGTTAAGGAGCTACTGCTGAGGCTGCTACAGAAACCAATGTCTTTGTATTTTCCTGCTAACGTGAGTATCTGTGCTACTTCACGCCTTGCAAGTTAAACTTTGCTAAATATTGAGAGTATTAAATTGAACTCTGTAAAGGACAGGAAACCCCTCCAGTGGAAGGCTACAAATGATTACATGGCGCCAAAATACAAGAAAATTCTGTAGACTTGTGTCTGGAGTCACATGAATAATTACAGCCTCACGAACATTTGCAAGGCGTTAGGCATGGCATGGGGTCATTTGGTACTGAAGGATGAGTTCTGACACGTTCTGATGTTTTGATAAACAATGAATTTGGGTTTTATCTTATCACATTCTTGTGTTTCTTCAAGTGTCACTGTCAGACTTAGGCACTGTGAACTGGTAGTAAGATTTGATAGGTTTTTTTTTCCATTGTCTTAAAAATCCAGCTTGGGGGGAGATGGATTGATACACAGGTAGATGTTTCAGACAGCTTGTTGTGAATATGATGATTAAGCATTCAGCTGCTTTGTCAGCAGTTTCAGTAGTCACGTAGAGTTTCTAATTTCTCCCACCTTTTAAAAAATTTTTTCCCCTGCATTAGTTTCAAATATTAGGTTGAAGGTGTCATTCCAAGAACTGCTTTCAGGAGTTCCATAATGGGGAAAGGAGGAGGAGACAAAGACTTTCATCTATCAGTTGGGAGGGAAAGAACGAGCATAAAGGGTTAAAAAGAGGTTTTCATTTCTACCACATGCCCTATTGTGTGAACACATGCACGAGTCTATTGAAAGTTCTCAGAAGATGGGCAGGCCACCAGTTGCTGGCCTCCTGCAGTTCCAGCAGGACATCTGTTGCCCCAGAGCATCAACCAATCTGTTCAAAGGGACATCCTTCCTTTGTTAGCCAGAGGGATGCAGACAGCAGCACTCCCTGAAATACAATGGCAATTAAATACACAGAGACTACAGCAGCAGGTATTTATTACATATTCATTATTTTATTTTCATTGTTCTCACGGTATTACCATTTGGATAACAACCAGAACCCACTTTATGGCATTGTAACTTTACATTACAAACAAACAAATTGATGTAACAACTTTGTGGTCTAATACTCCTAATTAATATGAGGCTCTTCAGAAATAAAAAAAAATTTTTCCCCCACTGGATTTGAGGTGAAGGATTATCCAAGTCTTCTAATGAGAACTTTCAGAGATCTCACCAAATGGGGGAATTTGTGTATCTACAACAAATTTCTAGTAGATAACCATATCCTAAGCCTGCCTTCAGCTAATACAAAGTTTCTTTTTGACAATTAAAATAATCAGTTACACTTCATCATCTACAAAATTAGCATGAGAATTTGGGTCTTTTTCAACAAATATTATTTGACTTTTTAACTTAATAGGCCTTTAGCCAGAAAAAAATTATTTTAGTTTCCAGTACAGTATCTGGAGGGAATCTTTAGTTTTGTTAAGTGTAGAAATCTGTGTTCAGACCATTATATTTCTGCCCAGTGCTTTCTGTGTTCATGAATATAGTGTGTAAAGCCCAATTACAATGGATTCCTGATAGAAAGCTTAAAAGTTAAGCCATATTTTTTGCAGTTTGATAGTTTTTTTGATAACTATGGGAGTATAAACACTGACCTGTTTTGTGTGTGAAATTTTGTCTATGCTGCTGCTTCATGAAATGAGGAAAATTATCCTTATTAGTTAATAGTTGATTAATTTAAAGATGACTTACATACATTTGCATTTGAGTAAATGCAAAACTTAAAAGTCTAATAAATGATTTAGAAATTAGGGAGAAAAGTATGTTCTACCTTACCTGTAATAATAAATTGGTGATGTTATTGGAGTCTGCTATCTTTTTCAACATTATATTGATCATTTTTAAGGCACTGAGCAAAAATAAAGATCCTCTACTATTATTCATCCTAAGATTTCTTATAACAATTCCTTGTAAGTTTTACACATGACATTACTTTAACAAGTACTGCAGCCTATGAAAATATTTTTTTTCAGCTCTTTAATCTTAAGACTGGCATTTAATTTTTTATTGAGTGATTTCAAGATATTGTGGGGAAAAAAAATTTAAGTGTCATGTTAAGTCAGGGCAATCTTTTACTAATTTCAAGTGGGTAAAGAAGTACTTCAGATTAGTTTTAAAAACCAAATGTTTCCCATCTGGTTACTACAAGTAAGGTTATTTCAGATTTGGATTATGTAACGGAGAAGATCTAGGCCTGGTGACTGAACTCCTTTGCCTGTATTTGTACTATTTCATATTTAGTCTGTTGATGGGTAGGAGCCGAAAATAATTATTTAACTGCTTGTTGAGGACAAGATGACATTGGGTAACTTTCTCTCAAGTAACCAGTGAAGTATGGAACATGAAGAGAGGCCTGTCAGTGTGGGGAAAGAGTTCAACCAGAGTATCTTAAAAGAAAAAATATTGTGCCTAACCAAATTAGATGTTAATTTTTTTTAAAGTAGGGCAGATCAGTATTAAAAATCATGTTAGCCCAATTATTGTAAACTTTTTACTTACACAGTATCTATAATTAGATGAATTGTAAATTACAAGTTAAAGGTGTGTGGTATTCACTAAATATATTTATGTATATATTTTCCTGGTTTAATATTATAAAAAGCAAATGTTGATAATCTAATTTTTCCTCCCTATTTTATCATTATAGCTATATAATAAAATTATATAGGAGAGCAGATTTACATAGTACCGTGAACACTTTTTTTATATGAGACTGAAGTGATACAGAAAGATTTAGATACTTGCTTAGGGTGGATAATTTTTAGTTTAAAAACTTTATAGTATTTGGTTTTGTTTCTTTGAAAACTGTGAAAATTAAGAATAATTTCCCTTATTCTCTAAACATAACATTTCATTTCCATGTTCCCCAGTGGCTGTGTTTTCATGCAGTGTTCATCTTGTTTGAAACAGTCCGAAAGGAAAACACTTCAGCCCAATATTAAAATAATATTTCCTAGTTGAAGTCAGGGATTTGGTCAGTGAGTCATTATCTTGAAGAATTATCTCACAATAGCACTTCTGCAAAACCCAAACTTTTCAGGGGAGATCAGAAATGTTGCCCATTAAATACACTTCCTGCAGTTGGAGCAGATTGTGGGGTTTACGGAACAATGATGTCGGAGCTTCCAGATTGGTTTGGCAGCTGCATTGTTCTCGGAGGGTAAACCAGACGCACTTAAGTCCCAGTCTCTTTTATAGGCTTTTGTTCATACCAAATTATTCTTTCACTGTGCTAGCATTCATGATGGCGTGTTAAAAGAGTGCAGCTTAGCAACCAGCTTCTGGTTGCCAGGCAGCCCAGCTTCCAATAGGTTTTCCTTGTTCAAGATACTTTTGGTGGGAGCTCTGCGAAGGCCACAGTGCAGATTTTTCTTTTAACTGTATCCCTTCATTAGGATTCTGTTGTGATTTGTTACTTGCATTATGGTGTCAGTATATTACAGTAGTTAATAAATCACAAAGTGTAAAGATTTGCTTTCAAAATCCCTGCCTTTAATTCTAAATAATTGGGCTCATGCATATCCGTATTAATAGAAAAAAAAAATTGAAATGGATACAGCTCCCTAATGGAGCATCTGCTAAGGAGTATTTCTTTTTATCAGTTGAGCAGTTCTGGAGCCAGGAGAGCTTGATGTTTCTTTAAAACTAATAAACGAACGCTACATTAAGAGAACAATGTTATCTGTCTTCTCAAGGGATAAAACCTGAAGAAACTCCTGTAGAATGTGTAGGAGTTCTACACTGACGAAATTTTAAATGTGGTGTTATCAAGCTAAAGATTCCATGTTCTAGTCTTTAGTATTTACCATACTAAATATAATTTATTTCATTATAGAAATACTCCCCTCTCTAATAAGTTCACCAAGGATGCATTCAGATGTGTGACTTCTTAGAAAAACACTTAGCATTTTCTCTTAACATTTATATAATAGCTCCTTTCTAGTGTAAATAAGATGTTGAAGAGCTTTAGAATAAAATGTTTTTGCAATTTTCTTTTTTAGATGATTTAAATAGGTGTTTTATGACTAGTCTCAAATCCAGCCACCACCGCCTGACTAATGTTATCCCTGGATAGAACACCAGAGTCACCTTAATAAGTAAGCCACTGGTGTGAATATAGTCCTTATGCTAAAGCACAAGAGCAGAAAATTTTATTCTGTTAACCTGTTCCTGGTATAGAAAGAATAATGAATACCCAGTAGACTTTAAGGAAAATTAGCAAAACAGCAAACGTGTTTTAAACAGTGAAAGTATTCCTTGGGGCGGGGGAAGCAAAGTGGGAGAAAAGATGACTTTTTAACCAAATGCAGATAATGGGTAACTAATTATCTGATGTGATACAGAAGTATTTTCTTACATTAAATTCAGGAAATTAAGGTAACACGTATTCAACGTACTTTATTTGCTGTTAATTTTCTGTGAACTGTACCATTTCTCTGCTTCCTATAAATGTACAGAGAATAAAAGCACTTTTTCCGCCTGGAATGAAATAGATGGTAGTGTCCCTGACACTTAGTAAGGTTAACATAACATTAAAATTTGTCTTCTGTTACTGTGCTCTGTATCCACAAAATAAAGATTGTTAGGGCAAAACTATGCATCTCCTCAATGGAATATAATTCACTTTGTGATTATTTAGTTCTTTGTTGGCTGTTGTAGAACTGTGCTCTTTTAGCACTCCACCTAAATTATATCTGGAATGTCTTTAGATTGTTGTTAAGCTTGATCCAAATTAACGTCAGTTTTCCAATTATAGTAAGTTAACGTTTGCCTTTCTTTCCATATGGCTTTCCCTTCAAAATAATCTTTACAAATGTTTATGAATTCTTTTAGAGAAAATGTATGTAACCTATCACAGTTTATCTAGAACATGCTTTTTGGTAATAATGTAGGTGTCACTCTGGAAACATTGGCCTTTCTGACAGTGGAAAGATCTCTTCCACGAAAGGGTGAGAAGCCTCATGATAGAATGGGGAAAGCACGGGTTTGGGAGTCATGCAAAACTGGGTTGAAAAAAAAAAAATCCAGTTCTACTAGTTATTTTCTTTGTTGCCTCGGAAAAATTGCATGGCATTCTACTTCCTAACTTCTTCATCTGAAAAACAGGGCATGATCCTATCTGGGGCAAAGGTGTTACGAGGGCTGAGAAGATGCAGAGAAACCGCAAAGTTGAATATTCGGTGGTTGGGCGATATTCTTTCACCTTCTTTACTGGAACAGGAATGAACCAGTAAATACAAAATTCTAAATGTTTTACGTTTTTTTCCCTCTAGGAATACGGGGTGCTTTGCATTCAGGAATACAGAAAAAATAGCAAAGTGGAGTCAAGTACACAAAACAGCTTCATGGGCTTGAAGGATCATCTGGGGCACGACCTGGGCCACCTTTATGTGGAAAGTACTGACCCACACTTAAGTACATCTGTACCTTGGTCAATGGTAGAGAAGCCAACGATGGATAAAGTCAGTTCCGGGAGGGAAGAAAAAGAGGTGTCTGAAGAGAATACGAGTTCTGGCGACTCGGAAGAAAGCACACATTCTGATAATGAGTCAGAACACTTGAGAAGCGTTTCCGTAGAGCCATGCTTATTAACCAAGACTCACAGACAACTGTGTAGGTCTCCCCGCTTAGAGCCTCACATACTCAAATGCAGCGACATTTTGCAGGACTTTAAACCTGAGGAGTCCCAGACGACGTCCAAGGAAGTGAAGAAGCCCCCTGATGTGGTGCGAGAATACCAAACAAAACTGGAGTTCGCGCTGAAGTTAGGCTATTCGGAAGAACAGGTTCAGCTCGTGCTTAATAAACTCGGTACCGATGCTTTAATCAACGACATCCTGGGAGAACTCGTCAAGCTTGGAAATAAAAGCGAGGCCGAGCAGACAGTGAGTACGATTACCAGCGTCACGCGGGACTCGTCTTCCCTGGAGTCTCAGCGGTCTGAGTCTCCGATGCAAGAGAGCGCAGCGGACGAGGGGGAGAATCTGAGGCCAGTCGTCATCGACGGTAGCAACGTGGCAATGAGGTGAGTGCGGAGAGCATCGCTCCTTCCTACGGTCCTGGGAAGGCCCTCCTAGTTTCGCGGCCGTTTCTCTTCTAACAGTCGGGAAAGTCAAGATGATTCCGCATCCCAACATTGGCTTACGTATTTCTAATGATGTCTCTCTTAGTTTTCCTTCAATCTACTTCCAGGACGGTCGGCCATGCTCACCCCATTTGTCCTTATGAAGAGACCCTCTTTCTCCAGACAAGTCTCCTTTTTTCCCCTCCTCTGGCTAAATTACTGTGGCATAAAAATTAGCGCTCGTACCTGGGGGAGTGTTAACCGCTGGTTTTAAATGAAGAACTTGAGTAGGATAATACTCAACAATTTTGGAATCTAGTCAGATTAAATAAATAGTCTATTTCTGTGTGAAGTCAAATAACCACAGGGAAAAACGCCAGTTCTTTTAGAAAAATATTTTTATTGCTTTGGGAACAAATTAAAGTTAGAGTTTCAAATTTCTTTTGTTTCACTTAAGAAATGTAAATTCAAAAATAACTCCTTAGGAACTGGGGATGAAAAAAAAAAAGCAAAACTCCTAATGAAATTCTTTTTACGAATTTTGATAACAACATTTTAAGTGCCTCTAAATTCAATTAGTATAAAGTTAATGACCCACAATGTTCAGAGCACTGTGGGGGATATAAAAATATGTAAAGGTGTCAATTCTTTCAGAGAGCTTAGAATTTCATATATTGTTTCTTAGTGATCTGAGGATATCTACCACAGGTATCATCTGGGGAAGCCTCCTATCATCTGGGGAAGCATCTAGAGCAGTGCTGTTCAACAGAAATATGATGTAGGCACATGCATCATTTTAAATTTTCTGGTACCTACATTAAAAAATTAAACAGGTAAAATTGATATGAATGACATATTTTATTTAGACTCATATAGCCAAAATATCATTTCAACATGTAATCGATAATGCGATATTTTGCATTATTCTTTTGATATTAAGTCTTAAAATTGGATATCTTACTTACAGCACATCTCCATTCAGACGAGCCACACTTCCAGTGTTCAGTAACCACCTGTAGCTAGTGGCCACCATACTGGACAGTGCAGTTCTAGAGACCTGCCAACTCCACACACAGACTTACCGAGTCCAGGTCAAGGGGTAGCTCCCGCATCACCTTTTGTTACAAGTACCCCAGCAAATAAGAATATGTACTAAAATTTGAGAGCCACTGGTTTTTAGCAGGTGAGAGTAAGGACTTGTACCCGGGGTATGAGAAGGACCAACTTATAATCCTCAAAATAACCTTTTCAGGTGGAAACAGTATTATCTTTCATTTATACACATATGAGACTTGCAGGGTATTAATTGCTTACCCAAGGTAAAGCATAATTCAAACCCAAGCATGTCTGACTTCGAAGTCTGTACACTTTTTATCGGATAATGAGAGATAGAAACAAGTTGATAGAGGTTCAAGCCAGGCCTTTTGAGGCCTTGAGTGACAAGCTAGAGAATTTAAACTTGACCCTGATCCAAAGGTAACTGAAGACTTTTGAGGAGAGGATGTAAGAGTAGAGTTGTGCCTTATACTGATAACCTGGCAGTGACGCTTAAAGTGGATTATAGGAGGTAGGAGATCAGTTTGGATGCATGCAATTCTTTCTGATGGAGTGAAGAGGGCCTAGAGTGTCCTAGAGTTATGAAGCGTATGTATGGCCTCAAGAAGTCTTTCAGTAAAATAACCTCTCTCTTGTTCAGTCTTTCCCAAACTTAAGCCACAGAATGATTTTTTTTCCCCTTGTAATCCAGAACTAGTGAACAGTTACCTCAGCAGAGTGATAACTTGTAAGGCCAAATCATCATGAAATCTCCAGGAGAGAGAGTAATGGGGGAAGGTAATAGGATCTGGAGGAACAGCTATACCTCTAGGCAGAGATCAGAATCACCAGGGGGAGTCTTAAAAAAATACACCTTCTCTCTACTCTCAGAGAATCTGAATCAGTGGGGCTATGGTAGAGCCCAAACAATAATCTATTTCTTTTTTTTTTTTTTTTTTTTTTTTTTTTTTTTTTTTTTTTTTT